>NC_134356.1:95499610-95612739 GCF_048569485.1 Anomaloglossus baeobatrachus | reverse complement strand
GTCTTTGTGTTTATTGGAACAACACAAAAAAACTAAGAAAAAAAACAAATTGGACATAATTTCACACAAAACTCCAAAAATGGGCTGGGGAAAATTGTTGGCACCCTCAACTAAATATTTGGTGGCCCAGCCTTTGAAATAAATAACGGCATCCATCTTTCGCTATAACCATCAACAAGCTTCTTACACTTCTCACCTGGAATTTTGAGCTACTCTTCTTTTGCAAACTGCTCCAGGTCTCTCTTATTTGGAGGGTGCCTTCTCTAAACCGCAATTTTAAGATCTCTCCAAAGTTGTTCAATAAGATTTAGATGCGGACTCATTGATGGCTACTTCAAAAGCAAACTCAGCCTTTTGATACTTGCCACTACATTGTGACCCAACATCCTTTGGTCACCTTCAGATTTCATGATGCCTTGCAAACAGTCAAGGCACCCAGTGTGAGATGAAGCAAAACAACTACAAAACATCTTTGAACCTCCATCATATTTGACTGTAGGTACTGTGCAGTATATAGCTTTTTTTATTTCTCTGTGTCAGCTGTGGGTCTTCTGGGTTCTCCTGTCATAGCAGTTCATTTCATTCAAAATGTTAATGGATGATTCACACATACACTGATGCACCCTGGGTCTACAGGATAGCTTGAATTTCTGTGGAACTTGTTTGGGGCTGCTTATCCACCATCTTGCATTGCAACCTTTCATCGATTTTCTCTGTCATCCACATCCAGGAAAATTTGCTACAATACCATGGGTTGTAAATGTGGCGCCCTGGACAAGCCAGGACGTCACAAGCACTACACCAACACACCCCACACCCCCGGTCAGGCACACCAAAGTCAAACAAAAACCCTTGTTGCCTCCCTCCAGGGGCTGATGTTCACACCAGGGGGTGGGCCAGGCAGTTGGTCCCGCCCACCGAGGAGTTCACAGTCCTGGAGGCGGGAAAAGTAGACAGTAGAGAGAGCACATTAGTTTGGAGAGGAGTGGAGTGAGGAAGTGAAGTGGCAGTTGAGCAGTCTGAAGTTGGTCCGGGTGTGTGGCCCGGACAGTACAGCAAGGTTGGCAGACGGTGATGACTGTCTGCAGGAGAGGCCTATCGGAGCTAGCCGTAAGGACCGTGGACGGACGGTGGCCCGGCGGTACCGGACCGGTACGCAAAGAGAAGCCAGCACCAACCGGCAGGGCTTACGGACCCCGACAAGGCTTGGAGTCGCCGTTGAAATTGTCAAATCCGTTAGCGAATAGAACCTCCGGGGTTTCCCAGCAGCCACGTCCCGACAGAAGGCAACAGTCTAACCGAGAGAGGGAAACACAGTCACCGCCAAGGCTACAGTTCCCAGGGCCAGAGCCTGCGGGCAAAAGGGGCTCCTTCAGCCACCATCAAAGCTGGGGAGCGGGTTACCGGTGGGAACCCATTGGAACCGTTTACACTACACAGGTGCAGGGAAAGGCAGTCACCACCAACCTGCCGGGAGGAGAAACACCGCAGCCGTCTGTGGGACCTGTCCATCCAGCCGTTTGTTTTACCGGAGACTTTGTGTACATCATTGGCTGAGTGAGTACCACCGTGCCGTGCGACATAGCGCTGCCCCCGCGACACTGCACCTCGCCAGGCTCCGTAACCTGCCTGCCATCAATCCCTACCCCTCACCGGGCCCCGGGACAACCAACCCCCTACCCATGGAGGGGAGAAAAACAACATCCAAGCTGCTCCCTGTCACCGCTCCCGGGATCCCCGTCCAGAGCAGCGGTGGTGTCACAACTTCACCACAACCGTGGGTGGCATCACGGACAATAAATCCCCAAAACCATTCCCCTTTTCACTCACGGGCGAGGAGCGCTGCTCGAGTCCCCGGGATCCGGCCCACCGCTTGAGCCACCACCGAGCAGCCGCAGCAGCAGCCGGACCCGAGCAGTGGGAGAGCGCGGCGTCCCCTCCTCCGCCCGCGACATAAACTTCTTAATTATGTTGCGCACTTCCCCTTTTTCTGTTCTACATGCTCAGTGTGGCACAAACAGACACGCAATGCAAATATTGAATCAACTTCTCCTGTTTTTATCTGGTTTCAGCTGTGGTTTTCATATTGCCCATATCTGTTACTTGCCAGTGGTGAGTTTGAATGGGCATCACATGCTTGAAACAAAGTTGTTTACCCACAAGTTTGGAAGGGTGCCAAAATTTTATCCATCTCATTTTTGGGGTGTTGTTTGAAATTATGTCTAATTTGCCTTTTTTTCTCAGTTTGTTTGTGTTTTTCCAATACAAATGTGCCTCCCCCACGTCAGCAGCCGGGCTGCTCGGATCCGTATCCGCGGTGGCTCGAGGGATCTCCAGACCCGGGGGTCGGGGTCGCGTGGCCACTCGGAATAAAAGGGGGATATTTACATGGGGGAGTATGTTTGAAGTTCGTAATGCCACCCGTGGTGTGTGGTAAGGTGGAGTACCGCCGCTGCAGTTGCGAGTACCCGGTGGCGGTGGTGTGGGCAGCCAGATGTTTAACCCCTCCACGGGTAGGGGGAATGCCCCGGGACTCGATGAGGGTGACGGGTAGGTGCCGTTGGGACAGTAGGGGGGTCGCTTGTGTACTCACTCAGTCCAATAACACTTACACTGACAACTGTGGTAAACCAAAGATCTTGACACAGCTCCTGCTGAAAGGGAGCACGCCTGGATCCCGTGCCCGTTGGTGTTCCCTGTTAGTCTGTGACCTTGCCTTGGCACCTCTTCCTCTATTTGGTCCCTTTAGTGTGAAACTAGTCGGGTCCCGCTCACCAGTATGGCTAACTGGGTGAGCTTACTCTCAGAGTTCATGCTTGGGATTTTCTGGACCATGTGAGTGGAAAGTCCTATCCCCCTCGTTGCGCTAGTATCCCGATTTTGGAGCAGGTGGAGAACGGATCTTGACGGCATCGTACTCGTCGGGTAAATTGCCAGGACGCCTGAAGCGCCTTCCTGACCCAGTGTCCACGTACCCCGTCGTTCCCTGGCCCCTGCACGGTGATGGCACAAGGCCGACAGCTCTCCTTCTCGACAGTCCGTGCCCCTTTTTACAATCCCCTGCGACCGGGGTCCAGCTCCTACCAGGCCCAGACCAACGTCTGCCACCTAGTAGTCTCAAGGAGCCCAGCTCCTGACCTCCTCTCTCTCTCCTCCAACACTACACTCCTCCTGTGACCTCTCCCCTTGAGAGTCACCAACCGACTGTCTGCTCCTGACACTCCTGACCTTCCCTTAACCAACCCCCCATGTGGGCGACCCTATTCCACTCAGGCCGTCCACTGGTGTGTCTGGTGGGTGTGGTGCACAGTGTTCCTAGGATTTTGATTAGCTTGTTCTTGGCAACACCAAAGGTTAGGGACCCGTAACCAAGGAGGAGGCAGATACTGTGCAGAAGGGCAGATTGCACAATACCCTGTGACGACATGATAGTGCAGGGCGTCACACAGGCAAAGGAAATAAATGTGTGTATAACAAAACATGCGTAATTGGAATAATTTTCTGGGAGAAATATTTCATTTTCTGGAAAATTTCAAGCGTGCTAACACTTTCGACTATGACTGTATGTGGGATTTATGAATGTTACCATTATTGGAGGAATCCTTCCACTTCAACAGTCCAAAAGAGATAAAAGCCCTCAGCACACACAGTCACATGTTGTTTGGACAAATGTGAATAAACCAGCTAGGGCCGTTTTGAAGAGAAATTTGTGTGCTATTGGTTTTCCTTCTCTTTTTCCTTACTCAGATGGACAGTCGTACATACCATTGATGCAATGTGTGTGTCGCGGACGGAGGGGACGTGCTCGCCACGCTCGGGTCCGGGGCTTCTGCTGCTGCTGCTCGGTGGCTCGAGCAGTGGACCGGACCCGGGGACTCGAGCAGCACTCCTCACCCGTGAGTGAAAGGGGGTGGTGGTTTGCTTAGGGAGATTGTTCGTGACGCCACCCACGAGTCGTGGTGATAATGGCACCACTGCTGCTCTTAACGGGGATACCGGGAGGGATGGTAGGGTGCAGCTGAGATGTTGTCCCCTCCGTGGGCAGGGGTCGGTGATCCCGGGGCCCAATGGTGTAACGGGGAGGCCGGATGGCTGGGGTGCAGGGACTGCGCGGCGCGGTGCCAGATGGTACTGGTGTACTCACTCAGACAATCACTAACAGAGTCTCTGGTAAACCAAAACGGCCGGATGGACGGGTCCCGCAGCCGGCTGCAGTGTTGTTGTTGTGCTTTCCCCGGACGGCTGATGGTGGCTGTCTTTCCTTGCACCTTTGAGAATGTTCTGACTCCTGTGGTTGCCCACCGGTAGTTCGCTCCCCGGCGTATAGGTGCCGTAGGAGCCCGTTTTGCCCGCAGGCGCTGGCCCTTGGATCTCTAGCCTGTGGCGGTGGCTGTATATCCTCTCTGGGTGGACGGTTGCCTTCAATCAGGACTTTAGTAGTTGAGAAACCCCTGGGGTTCCTGTCACATTCGGATTTGACTATTGACGGCGGCTCCAAGCCTGGTCGGGGTCCGATGGCTCTGCCTGTGTGCTTAGCTTCACTCCGTACCCCGGTCCGGTACCAGCGGGCCAACACCCGACCCCGGTCCTTACGGCTCTGCGGAGTTTCACTAACTCCTGCAGATGGCCACCACTGTCTGCCAACCTTGCTGTTAGTGTCTGGGCTCCAACCCAGACACTCAAGTGTTCACTCCTCTCTCTTTCACCTCCAAGACTGAACTAAAACTGCACTTTTCCCGCCTCCAGGCCTGTGAACTCCTCGGTGGGTGGGGCCAACCGCCTGGCTCCTCCCCACCTGGCGTGGACATCAAACTCTGGAGGGAGGCAACAAGAGTTTTGTGTTTGGCTGCTGTAACTGCCTAGGGTGGGGGTGTGTGTGTTGGCATGTCTGTGACTACCTGGCTAGTCCAGGGCGTCACATGTGCAAGCTAAAGGTTAGGCGTCCACCGAGAAGAATTTCCTACTATCATTGAATGTAAGGCCAAGAGTTAATAAAATGAATAGCTACAATTACTAGTGGACTGTTAGAGAAATAGTTAGGTCCCTCTTGCTGAGGTATGAGGAATGTGGGGCTCATATAGAGTTCTTGCACAGGGATCCTAGATCTTGCGTCAAAGCAATACATGGGGAGAACAAGGCCAGGTGAGTAATTTTTATTTTAGAAATAGGAGGCAGGGACCATCATAGTGTGTGCGAAACAGGATTCTGTATGGGGGGGTAGTGGGGGTCATCATACTGTGTGTGGTGTGGTTGTTAGGGCCATGATACTATGTGTGGGGGGCTTTTGAGGCCATCATATGGTATTTAGTGGCTGTGACGGCATCATACTCTATGTTGTTGCTTTGATACTGTGTGTGAGGGCTATCATACTGTGTGGAGGGCTATCTGGCCATCATACTGTGGGGAGCTATATTGTGTGGAGGGCTGTGTGGGCTTCATACTGTGGGACTCGATATTGCGTGGAGGGCTGTTGGGTGAGACTTTGAAGTCATCCTACTGTGCATGTGGGCCATTATACTGTTAGGAATCACACTGTGTTGAGGGCTGTAAGGCCATCATACTGTCTGTGGGAGGGAATCTGTGGGTGCCATTCTGTGGGTGGGATGACAGTGGGAGCATCATACAGTTTATGTGGGAACTATAAGGACATCTTACTATGTGGGGGGCACTTTAGATGTGCTATTATGTATGTGTTGGCGGGTTTTTGGGGTACTTTACGGTATTGGGTAGCTATCTGGGCCCTATATTGTGTTGATTGGCTGTGGTGGTATTGTATTGTGTTGGGGGCTGTGGGGGTATTATACTGTGTTGGGGTGCTGTAGGGTATTATACCATGTTTGGGGTCACTGTGGGGACATCATACTATGTTAGGGGATCCTTGGCAGCATCAGAATATGTGGGGTAAGGCACTGTGGGGGACTCATAAGGAGGGCACTGTGGTGACAATTTGTGTGCAGAAATTCTCTGTGTGTGTTGAGGCACTTTTTTTAAACATCCTACTCAATACCTTGGGTATTGTTTTGTGAACGGTGAGAACATTAAAAGGATTATGTCAGCAGGATTTTGCTGTGTAATCTGAGAGCAGCATAATTTAGTGGCAGATAGCCTGATTCCAGCAGTATGTCACGTACTAGACTGCTTTGTGCAGTTTTGATAGAATCCTTTTTTTATCTATCATAGATGTAGAAGTGCCAATGTGGCGCCCTGGACAAGCCAGGGGCCACAGAGAACAACACCAACACACCCCACACTCCCGGTCAGGCACACCAAAGTCAGACATAAAACCCTTGTTGCCTTCCTCCAGGGGCTGATGTCCACACCAGGGGGTGGGCCAGGCGGTTGGCACCGCCCACCGAGGAGTTCACAGTCCTGGAGGCGGGAAAAACAGGCAGTTGAGTAGAGATGAGTTGAGGAGTGGAGAGAGATGAGAGTTGGAGGAGAAAGTGGAAGGAGTGAAGTGGCAGTTAAGCAGTATGCAGTTGGTCCGGGTATGTGGCCCGGACGGATCAGCAAGGTTGGCAGATGGTGGTGACCGTCTGCAGGAGTGGCCTATCGGAGATTACCGTAAGGACCGTGGACGGGCGGTGGCCCGGCGGTACCGGACCGGTACGCAAAGAGAAGTCAGCACCATCCGGCAGGGGCTTACGGACCCCGGCAAGGCTAGGAGTCGCCGTGAATTTGCCAAATTCGTTAGTGAAGGGAACCTCCTGGGTTTCCCAGCAGCCAAGTCCCGACAGTCACCGCCAAGGCTAAAGTTCCCAGGGCCAGAGCCTGCGGGCAAAAGGGGCTCCTCCAGCCCATATCCAAGCTGGGGAGCGGGTTACCGGTGGGAACCCATTGGAACCGTTTACAGTACATAGGTGCAGGGAAAGGCAGTCACCATCAACCTGCCGGGAGAAACAACACCGCAGCCGTCTGTGGGACCCGTCCATCCAGCCGTGTGTTTTACCGAGAACTGTGTCCTCATCATTGGCTGAGTGAGTACCACCGTGCCGTGCGGCACAGCGCTGCCCCCGCGACCCTGCACCTCACCAGGCCCCGTAGCCCGCCTGCCATCCATCCCTACCCCATCACCGGGCCCCGGGACAACCAACCCCCTACCCACGGAGGGGAGAACTAACAATAAAGCTGCTCCCTGTCACCACTCCCGGGATTCCCGTCTAGAGCAGCGGTGGTGTCACCAATATCACCACAACCGTGGGTGGCGTCACGGACAATCTCAAATCCCCACAATCAATCCCCATCCCTTTTCACTCACGGGCGAGGAACGCCGCTCGAGTCCCCGGGATCTGGCCCACCGCTCAAGCCACTACCGAGCAGCAGCCGCAGCAGCAGCGGCCGGACCCGAGCAGTGGGAGAGCGCAGCGTCCCCTCTTCCGCCCGCGACAACTTGGCGTCACGAACAGGATCCTACCGTTCTACCAACTGGTGGAAGTGCACCTTGTGTGACCGCCGGAGGTGTCCGGACGAAAAATTTGTGAAGCCGCCATCTTGGGCGCGAAGAATTCCCGCTCGAGCGTCTCCTCGAGTAGTGGAGGCGCGAAGGCCAAAACCCCGCCTCTATAGAGGAGGAGCCGGAAAGAGACTAAGGGGGACTGATGGCGTCTGGCCGCATGTAGTCCGCGGCTATAAAAGCAGAGACGCCAGGACTCTGCGGCGATACTGGGTTCGTGGAAGACCTCATTGCCAAGATGCACAGTCCGACTACCAACGATGACGCTCCCGCGCCCGGCGATGTGGCTAAGAGACCGGACCGCCCCGCTGAGTAACCGTCTGTAAGCCCACATGCAGCTCCTCCTGGAGGAGTGGGAGACCGACATTGCGGACGTGGTGGCTGCTATGCGGAGACGCGAGGTGGAAGAGGATTTGGAGGAGCGGGTAAGGGACCCACGCCCCTGTATTCCCGAGGGATCGGCCACTACGGCTGAGGAGCCCGGCCTGCGCCCACTCACCCTGCCTCCCTCCCCGCTACCCGCGTTAGCTGCTGCCGCCCCGCCACTAGGCCCGCTACCTGTCCAACCGGTAGCGATACCCTGCCAACCCGCCCCGGCGGATCAGCCGGCTGCAGACGCTCAGGACCCCCCTGAACCGCTCCTGTGGTAGCCGCTGGGACCGCGGCCCCTTAGCGAAAATGTGCCAGAAGTCCCGGCAGTGATTGCGCCAGACCCCGAGCCCGGGACCGTGGCATGGATGAAGGCCCGAGTGATGGAGTTCCACCAACGCCAGCAACGTCAGATATTCCTCATGATGGAGCAGTGGACCAATGAAGTGGAAACGCTGGTTGCAACTGCCCCAATGTATGGGAAGGGAGTAGATGTGATGGAGCTGATGGGTAGCCCACGTCCCCATCTCCTACCAGGACCGGCCACTGCGGCTGGGGGGCCCGGCCCTATTTCGGCCCTCGTATCATCCCTACCGTTATTCTTGGGGCACCTCAGCGTTAACCAACCTGACCTACTACCCCACGCTACCGCAGAAGAATCTGATGTGCTGGATACTGGAGGCCAGGAGGCTGCGGCAGCTGGCGGCAACCCGCCTGACGCAGAGACAAGTGATAGTGACTCCAGTGACTCCAGCTCCGGTGCTGAGCCCACCCCTGGAAGTGAGGCGGCAAGTGAGCGTCTCCACTACGTGGGAGAAACGGTGGTTTATTACACCCCGTGCAATGGTGGAAACGGATACCGGGCACCCCTTTCACAGCAGGCCTGCCACTGCATGTTTGATATGCTGGTGGCGGAGGATGAGGCCGACTCAGAGGAATCAGAGTAAGGGCAACGGAGTCCCGTTGCAGTTGTTCCCCGTTGGGACCACCAGAGTACCGTTTAAAGTTTTAGAAAATGAATGATAAGTGAATGATTAACCGAAGATTCATCTGATTTGCTGCTTGATTAGAACCGGTCGTTGCCGGCAACTGGTCCCCGTTGGGACCCCCTTTTCAAATTATGCGTAGAAACTACTACGAACAGGCCCGAGAACTAGCAGGGCAACCACAAACTTGTGGCATGTAAATAATGTTGTTGTGGCTTTCACCGTTACCGCCTCCGGAGAGGCAGATTGGAGGAAGGGCCCGCAGTAGAGTAGGCTGGGGCCCAGCCACCACCGGAACCGGTGGCGATCCTCTGGGGGTTTCAGGGGTTCCCCATGGACGTGGGTCCCCTGAAAAGGACAGAACTCGCTCGGGCAACTTGTGCTGGACTGGGGTCAAGAGGTGCTGCCTGTTGCTTAGGGGCAGCATCAGGGCCAGGTTGCTTGGGTGGGAGAGAGCGGAAGCCATAACCGTTTGCAACGTTTTAAGTAAGAGTACCTCCCGATGTGGGAAGATGTTATTTTAATTGTAATGTGTTTACCGTTATCTTTTCCAGTTGTGAAAATAAAACCGGTGATGGACGGGCAGCCCGCGGACGGTCTGCATTTTACTAAGGGGGAATGTGGCGCCCTGGACAAGCCAGGGGCCACAGAGAACAACACCAACACACCCCACACTCCCGGTCAGGCACACCAAAGTCAGACATAAAACCCTTGTTGCCTTCCTCCAGGGGCTGATGTCCACACCAGGGGGTGGGCCAGGTGGTTGGCCCCGCCCACCGAGGAGTTCACAGTCCTGGAGGGAAAAGCAGGCAGTTGAGTAGAGATGAGTTGAGGAGTGGAGAGAGATGAGAGTTGGAGGAGAAAGTGGAATTAGTGAAGTGGCAGTTAAGCAGTATGAAGTTGGTCCGGGTGTGTGGCCCGGACGGATCAGCAAGGTTGGCAGACGGTGGTGACCGTCTGCAAGAGTAGCCTATCGGAATTTACCGTAAGGACCGTGGACGGGCGGTGGCCCGGCGGTACCGGACCGGTACGCAAAGAGAAGTCAGCACCATCCGGCAGGGGCTTACGGACCCCGGCAAGGCTAGGAGTTGACGTGAATTTGCCAAATTCGTTAGCGAAGGGAACCTCCTGGGTTTCCCAGCAGCCAAGTCCCGACAGAAGGCAACCGTCCAACCGAGAGAGGGAAACACAGTCACCGCCAAGGCTAAAGTTCCCAGGGCCAGAGCCTGCGGGCAAAAGGGGCTCCTCCAGCCCATATCCAAGCTGGGGAGCGGGTTACCGGTGGGAACCCATTGGAACCGTTTACAGTACATAGGTGCAGGGAAAGGCAGTCACCATCACCCTGCCGGGAGAAACAACATCGCAGCCGTCTGTGGGACCCGTCCATCCAGCCGTATGTTTTACCGAGAACTGTGTCCTCATCATTGGCTGAATGAGTACCACTGTGCCGTGCGGCACAGCGCTGCCCCCACGACCCTGCACCTCACCAGGCCCCGTAGCCCGCCTGCCATCCATCCCTACCCCATCACCGGGCCCCGGGACAACCAACCCCCTACCCACGGAGGGGAGAACTAACAACAAAGCTGCTCCCTGTCACCGCTCCCGGGATTCCCGTCTAGAGCAGCGGTGGTGTCACCAATATCACCACAACTGTGGGTGACGTCACGGACAATCTCAAATCCCCACAATCAATCCCCATCCCTTTTCACTCACGGGCGAGGAACGCCGCTCGAGTCCCCGGGATCCGGCCCACCGCTCAAGCCACCACCGAGCAGCAGCCGCAGCAGCAGCAGCGGCCGGACCTGAGCAGTGGGAGAGCGCAGCGTCCCCTCCTCCGCCCGCGACACCAAAATTTCTGAGTTGTGTTTAACCCCGTCCCACTTCTTGTTGGCAGCTTCCTGTGTACACTGTACAGTGTCAGCAAAATGCAGATCAGTGGTGGGGGCAGGGTTACATAGTTTAGCTGGTATGGCCTCCACATGAGACATAGTCAGGTAGTGATAATCACCAGCTTATAAAACAATGATTGTATTGAAATTACAACACAGCCTAATAATTGACACATCCTTGTTATCAGTGTCTCTACCCCTACTTAATGCTGCACACAGATTAAATATCAAAACTTGCTGACAGATTCCCTTCAAGAACATTCAGTAATAGCACAATTACTGTGTTCCTGCTACAATCCATGTTCTTCTCCCTGTCTTTAAAAGGTAATAGTAGAAAGATCGGCATTCACATGTATTGAAGCAGTTTTTCATCAAAGGAAAGGAAAGATTATTAGAACACTCTCACACCCCTACAATCTATTCTAAACTCTGCTGCCCGACTAATCCATCTGTCCCCCCACTACTCCCTGACCTCTCCTCTCTGCCAATCACTTCACTGGCTTCCTATTGCCCAAAGACTCTAGTTCCCTAACCAAACCCTAACCATGACCTACAAAACCATCCACAACCTGTCTCCTCCTTACATATGTGACCTAGTCTCCCGGTACTTACCTACACATAACCTCCGATCCTCACAAGATCTCCTTTCTCCACTCTTATCTTCTCTTCCCATAATCGCATACAAGATTTCTCCTGTACCTCCCCCATACTCTGGAATGCTCTGCCACAACATATCAGACTCTCTACTACCGTGGAAAGCTTCAAAAGGAACCTGAAGACCCACCTCTTCCGACAAGCCTACAACCTGCAGTAACCCTCAGTCTGATATAGTGCCCATGACCACCTCCACCCTCACCTACTGTATCATCACCTATCCCCTGTAGACTGTGAGCCCTCGTGGGCAGGGTCTTCTCCACGTGTACCAGTCTGTACCTTGTATTTGTTTATGATTATTGTACTTGTCCCTATTATGTATATTCCTTTTGAATTAACCTTGAAAGACTGCTTCATTACCCGTGAGTGCCGGGCTTACTACGATTGCGTACAAGAGGGACGCCATCACTTGGCATGAGCACGGCAATCTGAAGAGTACCGACTGCATTTCTGTCTTTAAAAATTGCAAGGTATGCCCTTCTGTGAATGTGCTCAGCCCATTTACCAATTATTTATTTTGGGAGGTGGAGGAAGGAAAGGGCGGGGGCAATGAGAACGATGGCTATGGGGCCCCAACATTTTTTTATGTATTCTCCTGTGTATCTCTATTTTGTGGATTCTAGAGTCCTAGGCATTTCTACATATGTGTGTGTTGTTCACAAATACAGTTAAGTCCAGAAATATTTGGACAGTGACACAATTTTCGCGAGTTGGGCTCTGCATGCCACCACATTGGATTTGAAATGAAACCTCTACAACAGAATTCAAGTGCAGATTGTAACGTTTAATTTGAAGGTTTGAACAAAAATATCTGATAGAAATTGTAGGAATTGTACACATTTCTTTACAAACACTCCACATTTTAGGAGGTCAAAAGTAATTGGACAAATAAACCAAACCCAAACAAAATATTTTTATTTTCAATATTTTGTTGCGAATCCTTTGGAGGCAATCACTGCCTTAAGTCTGGAATTCATGGACATCACCAAACGCTGGGTTTCCTCCTTCTTAATGCTTTGCCAGGCCTTTACAGCCGCAGCCTTCAGGTCTTGCTTGTTTGTGGGTCTTTCCGTCTTAAGTCTGGATTTGAGCAAGTGAAATGCATGCTCAATTGGGTTAAGATCTGGTGATTGACTTGGCCATTGGAGAATGTTCCACTTTTTTGCACTCATGAACTCCTGGGTAGCTTTGGCTGTATGCTTGGGGTCATTGTCCATCTGTACTATGAAGCGCCATCCGATCAACTTTGAGGCATTTTGCTGAATCTGGGCTGAAAGTATATCCCGGTATACTTCAGAATTCATCCGGCTACTCTTGTCTGCTGTTATGTCATCAATAAACACAAGTGACCCAGTGCCATTGAAAGCCATGCATGCCCATGCCATCACGTTGCCTCCACCATGTTTTACAGAGGATGTGGTGTGCCTTGGATCATGTGCCATTCCCTTTCTTCTCCAAACTTTTTTCTTCCCATCATTCTGGTACAGGTTGATCTTTGTCTCATCTGTCCATAGAATACTTTTCCAGAACTGAGCTGGCTTCATGAGGTGTTTTTCTGCAAATTTAACTCTGGCCTGTCTATTTTTGGAATTGATGAATGGTTTGCATCTAGATGTGAACCCTTTGTATTTACTTTCATGGAGTCTTCTCTTTACTGTTGACTTAGAGACAGATACACCTACTTCACTGAGAGTGTTCTGGACTTCAGTTGATGTTGTGAACGGGTTCTTCTTCACCAAAGAAAGTATGCGGCGATCATCCACCACTGTTGTCATCCGTGGACGCCCAGGCCTTTTTGAGTTCCCAAGCTCACCAGTCAATTCCTTTTTTCTCAGAATGTACCCGACTGTTGATTTTGCTACTCCAAGCATGTCTGCTATCTCTCTGATGGATTTTTTCTTTTTTTTCAGCCTCAGGATGTTCTGCTTCACCTCAATTGAGAGTTCCTTAGACCGCATGTTGTCTGGTCACAGCAACAGCTTCCAAATGCAAAACCACACACCTGTAATCAACCCCAGACCTTTTAACTACTTCATTGATTACAGGTTAACGAGGGAGACGCCTTCAGAGTTAATTGCAGCCCTTAGAGTCCCTTGTCCAATTACTTTTGGTCCCTTGAAAAAGAGGAGGCTATGCATTACAGAGCTATGATTCCTAAACCCTTTCTCCGATTTGGATGTGAAAACTCTCATATTGCAGCTGGGAGTGTGCACTTTCAGCCCATATTATATATATAATTGTATTTCTGAACATGTTTTTGTAAACAGCTAAAATAACAAAACTTGTATCACTGTCCAAATATTTCTGGACCTAACTGTATACAATTTTTTTATTCTTGTTGTGAGACTGTGACCGGGGTTATCTATGACGGCCGGTATGTCTCGCCCCGGTTGTGCTCACTCCATGATAATCCACTATAGGGTTAATGCTGTTTTCCCTACAGGCTGAAGGGAGGGATAAATAGATTCAGGAACAAGGGCAGGTGTGCCGGGTGTGAGAGGGTGATCACATCTCCCTGAGTTCTCTGCCGGAAAGGCACCTATGTACTATTGTGAACTTTTTTTTCTTTGGAATAAACCGTGTGCTGTGACCCTTGGTGCCTGGATCCCGTGTCTTCTGCAGCGCAGCCGACGACGCTACCTCACATATGGTGGAGAATCGGCGGGCATGACAGCCGGTGAGGTGTAGCATCCATCCCTGGTGACCCAGCTGCGCATGTCCTGGATTCGAGCGGCTATACTACAGCCCAAACCCGGCGACGCCATGGAGGACATACTAAAGCATTTGGCTCAGGCTAATGCACAGCAGCAACAGGCTAATGCACAGCAGCTACAAACCAATGCACACCTGCTCCAATCCTTGCAAATGCAGGAAAAAAAATTCCAAGAACAGATGGATCAGGCCAATGCACGTCAGCAGCAATCCTTGCAAGTGCACCAAGAACAGATGGAGCAGGCCAATGCACGTCAGCAGCAAGCCTTGCAATTGCAGGAAAAAAGGCACCAAGAACAGATGGTTCTCCTGGCCAAGTCGATCCGTGCCAGACCGGCAGCAACAACCCCGGGACCGGATGACGACAGCAGCGTCCGGAAAGCGGTGAGACAAGCGTTGCAAAAGATGACCCCGGGTGATGATGTGGAAGCGTTCCTGGCGGTGTTTGAGCGGGTGGCCGAGCGGGAAAAGCTGCCGACCCCGCAGTGGGCTGAGGTATTGTCGCCCTATCTGACGGGGGAACCCCAAAAAGCGTACCTGGACCTCTGTACCGAGGACGCCATTGACTATGTGACCCTGAAAGCCGAAATACTGGCTCGGTTGGGGGTGAATACCTATGTACGGGCTCAGCGGGTAAATCAGTGGTTCTTTGAGGAAGCCAAACCCGTACGCTCCCAGGCCTATGACTTGTTACATCTTGTAAAAAAGTGGTTGCAGCCTGACACTCTGAGCCCGGCGCAAATGGTGGAAAGAGTAGTAGTGGATCGTTTTGTGCGCACTTTACCCGTCACCATTCAACGGTGGGTCGGACAGGGTGACCCGAGTACCCTGGACCAATTAGTGTCCCTGGTAGAGCGGCATGTGGCTACGCAGGACTTGATACGGGACACTGAGACTTTGCGTACCGCCCGTCGGTCCGGCCCCTCCAAGCCTAGGGCCAAGGACCCACCGCTGACACCGGTGCGGGAGTCCGCTACCGTCCCGTCTGAAGCCGCACCCTCCGTCCCTGAGGTCCGGAAAACTATGTACCCTAAACGACAACTCGTCAAGGGGGTGTCCTTCCCTATTAGATGTTGGCGGTGCCAGCGGGTGGGACATATGGAAGCCCAGTGTCCACTCACCACGGAGCCCATGGATTGTGGGGTTACCCGGCGGGGTTCAATGTATGCTCAGGTGGTGTGTACCGCTGACCTGGTCTACCCAGAGACTGAGCCCCACTTGTGCCAAATTCAGGTGAATGGATGTCCGGTTACAGGCTTGTTGGATTCCGGAAGCTTAGTGACCCTTGTGCGATCAACCCTAAGGGCTAAAGTAAAGGCCACAGGACGTACCGTGGGGGTGGTTTGCATACATGGGGACCGCCGAGACTATCCCACGGGGATAGTCACCATCACAGCACCTTGCGGTCAGGTGCAACATGAGGTGGGACTTATTAATACTCTTCCCTATGATGTGATCCTAGGAAGGGATCTGCCCTATTTTTGGACTTTATGGAAGGGACCTCCTAAGTCCCCTCAGATATTGGTCAGTCCGGGACCTGAGCCCTACAATCCTGAATCCGGGACGCCTGCCGTAGGGGTCCCCATGATAGGGACAGGATGTGAACCTGATAGGTCGCCCCTAGAGGTATTGGCAGGAGAGGCTGAGACGGTCGAGCCCATCCCGGAGTTGGAGGCGTCCCCGGATACGTTTGGGACAGCCCAACTCCAGGACCCTACATTAATACATGCCCGGAGTCGGGTGACAGTAGTTGACGGGGTGGCACAGCTGCCTGGTGCCCAGGTAAGATACCCCCATTTCGCTCTTAAGCAGGATTTACTCTACCGGGTAGATGAAATACGGGGCGTAGGGGTAGAGCAGTTGGTGGTGCCCCAGCCGTATCGCCGGCGGGTCCTCGACTTGGCTCATAAACACCTGATGAGTGGTCACCTAGGGGTCAAGAAAACGCAGGAGCGAATATTGCAAAGGTTCTATTGGCCCGGGGTCTTTGGGGAGGTAAAACGGTTCTGCGAAACCTGCCCGGAGTGTCAGCTTACCGCACCCCTGACACACTTTCGCAGTCCGTTGGTACCGTTACCCATTATAGAAGTCCCTTTTGAACGGATAGGGATGGATCTGGTGGGGCCCCTCGTAAAGTCTGCTCGAGGGCACCAGCATATCCTAGTGATCGTTGACTATGCCACCCGGTATCCAGAGGCGATACCTCTCAGACATACTGCAGCCAAGCTTATAGCTCGGGAGTTGTTTGCTGTGTTCTGCCGGGTGGGGTTGCCCAAGGAGATCCTTACGGATCAGGGGACCCCATTCATGTCTAAAGTGACCAAAGAGCTATGCCGGCTACTCCAGATCAAGCAGTTGCGTACGTCTGTGTATCATCCTCAGACGGATGGTTTAGTGGAACGATTCAATAAAACCCTGAAAACCATGCTCAAAAGGGTGATTTCCAAAGACGGGAAAGACTGGGATATGATGCTTCCCTATTTGATGTTTGCCATACGAGAGGTGCCACAGGCATCCACGGGGTTTTCGCCTTTTGAATTGTTATACGGGCGACATCCACGGGGATTGTTGGACCTGGCAAAAGAAACCTGGGAGCAGGAGCCCACCCCCCATAAAAGTGTGATTGAACATATTTTGGGTATGCAGAACCGCATAAGCGCGGTCATGCCGATTGTGAAGGAGCATTTACAGGAGGCTCAGGCCGCGCAAAGCGGCCGCTACAATAGACAAGCCACCATGCGGACCTTTAAACCCGGGGATCGGGTGTTGGTATTAATCCCCACGGCGGAGAGTAAATTCCTGGCTCAGTGGCAAGGCCCCTACGAGATAAAGGAAAGAGTCGGGGTGGTTAACTATAAAGTATTGCAGCCCGGTAGGCGGAAACCTGAACAAATATACCATGTCAACCTATTAAAACCTTGGCAGGAACGGGAAAGCCTGATGGCTGTTTTTTCCCCACCTCCCTCCTCTTCGGGTCGTTCACATCCGGCTCCAGCGACCTCCGGAGAGGACGAACCGGAAGTAAGGATTGGAGAAGCCCTCACCAAGCAACAGAGGCGAGAGGCCAGACGGTTGGTTCAGCAGAACCCCGATGTCTTCTCCGAGCTGCCCGGTAGGACCAGTCTGATACGACACGATATTGTCACCGAGCCCCACCTGAAGGTACGCCTGAAGTCATACCGGGTACCGGAGGCTCGACGACAAGCCATATCGGAGGAAGTAAAGACAATGTTACGCCTGGGGGTCATCGAAAAATCCCGGAGTGAATGGGCTAGTCCGATTGTCCTAATACCAAAACCCGATGGCTCCTTAAGGTTCTGCAATGACTTTAGGAGATTGAACGAAATATCCAAGTTCGATCTCTACCCCATGCCCCGGGTGGATGAGCTGATTGATAGGCTGGGACAGGCGCGATATTTTACCACGCTCGACCTGACCAAGGGGTACTGGCAGGTGCCACTAACGGAGTCCGCCAAGGAGAAAACCGCTTTTGTTACGCCGGAGGGTCTCTTCCACTATGTTGTCTTGCCTTTTGGGTTACATGGCGCTCCGGCCACGTTCCAGAGGTTGATGGACTTAGTGCTGGAACCCCACCAGGCGTATGCATCAGCGTACCTGGATGACATCATTATTTACAGCTCCGATTGGCAGACCCACTTGGAACAGGTACAAGCGGTGGTGGACGCGCTTCGAACAGCCGGATTGACAGCCAATCCCAAGAAATGTGCGTTGGGACTCACGGAAGCCCGCTACTTGGGCTACGTGATAGGCCAAGGAGTGATTAAGCCCCAAATTAACAAGGTTGAGGCGATCCAGAAGTGGCCTAGACCCCTGACCACGAAGCAGGTTAGGGCCTTCCTGGGTATCGTGGGGTACTACAGGAGGTTTGTAAAGGATTTTGCGGGACTATCAGCCCCCTTGACGGACCTTCTCAAAGGCAAGAAGTCCGTCATGGTGCGCTGGACTCCGCAGGCCGAGGACTCCTTCCGGGCCCTGAAGGGGGTCCTGTGCGGACAGCCCGTTCTGGTCAACCCTGATTTCCGGAAGGAGTTCATTGTACAGACTGACGCCTCGGAGGTCGGCCTAGGGGCAGTGCTGTCTCAGGTGGTTCAGGGGGAGGAACACCCCGTCACCTTCTTGAGTAGGAAGCTCACCCCTCCCGAGCGGAATTATAGCGTAGTCGAGAAGGAGTGCCTGGCGATCAAGTGGGCCTTGGAGTCCCTACGCTATTATCTGCTGGGACGGCAGTTTCGCTTGGTGACGGATCACTCTCCACTGGTCTGGATGAGGTCCGCCAAGGAACGGAATGCCCGGGTTACCCGGTGGTTCCTTTCTCTGCAGAACTTCCGGTTTACGGTTGAACACCGGGCCGGTAGGTTGCAGGGCAACGCCGATGCCCTGTCCCGCGGCCCGTGTTTGATGGCTGGAGTTCAACCCCGCACGCTTGAACTGAGGGGGGGGGTATGTGAGACTGTGACCGGGGTTATCTATGACGGCCGGTATGTCTCGCCCCGGTTGTGCTCACTCCATGATAATCCACTATAGGGTTAATGCTGTTTTCCCTACAGGCTGAAGGGAGGGATAAATAGATTCAGGAACAAGGGCAGGTGTGCCGGGTGTGAGAGGGTTATCACATCTCCCTGAGTTCTCTGCCGGAAAGGCACCTATGTACTATTGTGAACTTTTTTTTCTTTGGAATAAACCGTGTGCTGTGACCCTTGGTGCCTGGATCCCGTGTCTTCTGCAGCGCAGCCGACGACGCTACCTCACATAGTTAATAGATCTAAAATACACAGGATGTTAACATATCTCATTTTATTTTGGATGACCTTGTGAGCTTCGTTGTTGCCTTCTCTTATTTCTTTTATAATGTTTGCCCGAGTGATGTCCTCCTATTTTTTATTTCATTCACAAAATGGTCACAGTATGAAGGTGGAGCCTGTAGCCGTGTGTAAGATCTTGTACAAGAAAGAATCATCTGTAATTATTTTCTGCTGATGCCAAAGTCTGTTATGTAATAGCTGATGTTAGAAAACGCCAGACAGATCTCTTGGATCTTCAATAAAGGTTGAGTAATATATTGAAAATAGAAACTAAACAGTGAGTTGTGGTAGAACATGTTCCCATCCTCTTTCCCCAGACTATTAATAAAAGCTGTAATAAGCAATGTTGCATACAGAGCATAACAGGGTGCTGTGAAAATCTATATATATAATTGCCTTATTCTGTCTGTCTGTCTGTCTGTCTGTCTGTCTGTCATGCTCCGAAATTGTGTCCTTACGGTGACACAAAGCTGATTGGCCGCTGGGCTCGCCATGGCCCCGCCCCCCCACACGGATTGGCCTCTCTCCCCGGCTCTCTGCAGGCCCCGCCCCCCTCACGCAATGCACGCTCGCTCTGGCCCAACTGACACGGAGCCGCGACTCCCAGGTGAGTACACACACACATCAGATCACACTCACTCTCACACTCACTCTCACACACACCTCCCACATCACAACATGCTGGGATATCGCTTGCTTCTACACCGGCTCCGTCAGGATCCCGGCAGCGCCAGACATAACCTTGCGATGCTGGGATCTTGACGGAGGCCGTGAAAGCTGGTAACCATTATAAACATCGGGTAACTAAGGTCCCTTAGTTGCCCGATGTGTATCATAGTTACCAGTGTACACCGGCTCACACTCACTCTCACACACACCTCACACACACATCACATCGCATCCACACATCAAGGTCCTGCAGCGGCGGAAAATACAGACACATAACAGCACACACACATAACAGCACACACATACACACAAATCAGATCACACTCACACACACCTCACACATCACATCGCATCCACATACTCACAACATCCTGGGATATCGCTTGCTTCTCGGCGGCGGTACTGTGCTGTTAGCTTCCAGGACCTGCGGGAGGATCACATGGCCAGAAGCATGTGATACCTCCGGATGTTGTGAGTATAAGCGCGTATGTGCGATATCGTCAGTGTCTGTGTGTGTGAGTGGATGCGATCGGGTGTGTGTGAGTGGATGCGATCGGGTGTGTGTGAGTGGATGCGATCGGGTGTGTGTGAGTGGATGCGATCGGGTGTGTGAGTGTCGGCAGAGGAGCACGGCGTGCTGGAGGAGGCTGGGAGCAGAGAGGCTGATCATGGGGAAGGCTGGGAGGAGAGAGGCTGATGCTGGGGGAGGCTGGGAGGGGGAGGCTGGGACGAGGGAGGCTGATGCTGGTGGAGGCTGATGCTTGGGGAGGCTGATGCTGGGGGAGGCTGGAAGGAGAGAGGCTAATGCTGGTGGAGGCTAATGCTGGTGGAGGCTGATGCTTGGGGAGGCTGATGCTGGGGGAGACTGGGAGGGGAAGGCTGATGCTGAGGGAGGCTGGGAGGAAGGAGGCTGGGAGGAGAGAGGATGATCCTGGGGAAGGCTGGGAACGGGAGGCTGATGCTGAGGGAGGCTGGAAGGAGAGAGGCTGATGCTGGGGGAGGCTGGAAGGAGAGAGGCTGATGCTGGTGGAGGCTGATGCTTGGGGAGGCTGATGCTGGGGGAGACTGGGAGCGGAAGGCTGATGCTGAGGGAGGCTGGGAGGGGGAGGCTGGGAGGAAGGAGGCTGGGAGGAGAGAGGCTGATCCTGGGGAAGGCTGGGAAGGGGAGGCTGATGCTGGGGGAGGCTGGAAGGAGAGAGGCTGATGCATGGGGAGGCTGATGCTGGGGGAGACTTGGAGCGGAAGGCTGATGCTGAGGGAGGCTGGGAGGGGGAGGCTGGGAGGAAGGAGGCTGGGAGGAGAGAGGCTGATCCTGGGGAAGGCTGGGAAGGGGAGGCTGATGCTGAGGGAAGCTGGAAGGAGAGAGGCTGATGCTGGGGGAGGCTGGAAGGAGAGAGGCTGAGGCTGGGAGGAGAGAGGCTGATGCTGGGGAAGGCTGATGCTGAGGGAGGCTGGGAGGGGAAAGCTGATGCTGGGGAAGGCTGGGAGGACGGAGGCTGGGAGGAGAGAGGCTGATCCTGGGGAAGGCTGGGAGAGGGAGGCTGATGCTGGAGGAGGCTGGAAGGAGAGAGGCTGATGCTGGCGGAGGCTGATGCTGGGGGAGGCTGGAAGGAGAGAGGCTGATGCTGGTGGAGGCTGATGCTTGGGGAGGCTGATGCTGAGGGAGGCTGGGAGGAGGGAGGCTGGGAGAGGTAGGCTGAGAGAAGAGAGGCTGATGCACACACACACACACACACACACACACACATGCGCGCACTGCACAACACACCACACACACACACACTGGGAACCACAAACAACTGCCCTACACAGACACCCACACATACAGACAACGCTGCACACACACAACACCCAACACACAAACACCGCGGCACACACAAATATACGCACATACCGCACAACACACACATTGCACAAAACATACCTCCCCCCAAAACACACCACACACACACAAACCGCGCAACACACACAACGCTACAGACACACAGCGCTCCACAAACAACGCAACACACGCAACACACATACAACACCGCTCTCACCCCCCGCCACACCCAGACAACACCCAGAACATGTACAGCGCCTACACAAACACTTGGTAACTACACACAACAACATCTCTATATATATATATATATATATATATATAACAAAAATCATACATGAACTACACAATACGTAAATTCTAGAATACCCGATGCGTAGAATCGGGCCACCTTCTAGTATAGAAATATTGTCCAAATAACAGCACTTGTTCTTGTTTCCAAATACTGTATATTGAATACTACAAGAGATCATCTTATGACGTGGGATATGACCATATGGACACATAAAACGTCATGCCAAAGCGTACAGACGTGCAGCCAACACATGGATGACGCCTCAAGCATATGGACAAATATTGGAATATACAATGAAAAATGCTACTTGCTAATTTGAACATGTGAATAATGAATTGCATACCTGCCATGAATATTAGGAAAAAGGAGATATTTAGCAATCGCATTGATCAATGTAACTGAGCCCCAAGGCCTCGTCAAGGCATATCTCTATATTGGGGTCCCTAGCTCTGTGACCCTAACTGTGTGTCATCTCATTGCAATTAAAAACTGCTATGGGTGGAGAGGGGTAACTAAGGACTTTCTTATATAGGAGATGGAAAAAACATGGCCGAAAGGGGCGGAGCTGTGTTCACATTCAGAAAAAAAACTACATATAACTGAATAGGATAACTGAAGTGAGCACTAATATATATATTATGAGTGCAAGCCAAAAATTACATACTATATACGGATAAGGCTGCACATCAAACTTAGATAATAGTATAATGCCTCAAGCATATGGACAAATATTGGAATATACAATGAAAAATGCTACTTGCTAATTTGAACATGTGAATAATGAATTGCATACCTGCCATGAATATTAGGAAAAAGGAGATATTTAGCAATCGCATTGATCAATGTAACTGAGCCCCAAGGCCTCGTCAAGGCATATCTCTATATTGGGGTCCCTAGCTCTGTGACCCTAACTGTGTGTCATCTCATTGCAATTAAAAACTGCTATGGGTGGAGAGGGGTAACTAAGGACTTTCTTATATAGGAGATGGAAAAAACATGGCCGAAAGGGGCGGAGCTGTGTTCACATTCAGAAAAAAAACTACATATAACTGAATAGGATAACTGAAGTGAGCACTAATATATATATTATGAGTGCAAGCCAAAAATTACATACTATATACGGATAAGGCTGCACATCAAACTTAGATAATAGTATAATGCCTCAAGCATATGGACAAATATTGGAATATACAATGAAAAATGCTACTTGCTAATTTGAACATGTGAATAATGAATTGCATACCTGCCATGAATATTAGGAAAAAGGAGATATTTAACAATCGCATTGATCAATGTAACTGAGCCCCAAGGCCTCGTCAAGGCATATCTCTATATTGGGGTCCCTAGCTCTGTGACCCTAACTGTGTGTCATCTCATTGCAATTAAAAACTGCTATGGGTGGAGAGGGGTAACTAAGGACTTTCTTATATAGGAGATGGAAAAAACATGGCCGAAAGGGGCGGAGCTGTGTTCACATTCAGAAAAAAAACTACATATAACTGAATAGGATAACTGAAGTGAGCACTAATATATATATTATGAGTGCAAGCCAAAAATTACATACTATATACGGATAAGGCTGCACATCAAACTTAGATAATAGTATAATGCCTCAAGCATATGGACAAATATTGGAATATACAATGAAAAATGCTACTTGCTAATTTGAACATGTGAATAATGAATTGCATACCTGCCATGAATATTAGGAAAAAGGAGATATTTAGCAATCGCATTGATCAATGTAACTGAGCCCCAAGGCCTCGTCAAGGCATATCTCTATATTGGGGTCCCTAGCTCTGTGACCCTAACTGTGTGTCATCTCATTGCAATTAAAAACTGCTATGGGTGGAGAGGGGTAACTAAGGACTTTCTTATATAGGAGATGGAAAAAACATGGCCGAAAGGGGCGGAGCTGTGTTCACATTCAGAAAAAAAACTACATATAACTGAATAGGATAACTGAAGTGAGCACTAATATATATATTATGAGTGCAAGCCAAAAATTACATACTATATACGGATAAGGCTGCACATCAAACTTAGATAATAGTATAATGCCTCAAGCATATGGACAAATATTGGAATATACAATGAAAAATGCTACTTGCTAATTTGAACATGTGAATAATGAATTGCATACCTGCCATGAATATTAGGAAAAAGGAGATATTTAGCAATCGCATTGATCAATGTAACTGAGCCCCAAGGCCTCGTCAAGGCATATCTCTATATTGGGGTCCCTAGCTCTGTGACCCTAACTGTGTGTCATCTCATTGCAATTAAAAACTGCTATGGGTGGAGAGGGGTAACTAAGGACTTTCTTATATAGGAGATGGAAAAAACATGGCCGAAAGGGGCGGAGCTGTGTTCACATTCAGAAAAAAAACTACATATAACTGAATAGGATAACTGAAGTGAGCACTAATATATATATTATGAGTGCAAGCCAAAAATTACATACTATATACGGATAAGGCTGCACATCAAACTTAGATAATAGTATAATGCCTCAAGCATATGGACAAATATTGGAATATACAATGAAAAATGCTACTTGCTAATTTGAACATGTGAATAATGAATTGCATACCTGCCATGAATATTAGGAAAAAGGAGATATTTAGCAATCACATTGATCAATGTAACTGAGCCCCAAGGCCTCGTCAAGGCATATCTCTATATTGGGGTCCCTAGCTCTGTGACCCTAACTGTGTGTCATCTCATTGCAATTAAAAACTGCTATGGGTGGAGAGGCGTAACTAAGGACTTTCTTATATAGGAGATGGAAAAAACATGGCCGAAAGGGGCGGAGCTGTGTTCACATTCAGAAAAAAAACTACATATAACTGAATAGGATAACTGAAGTGAGCACTAATATATATATTATGAGTGCAAGCCAAAAATTACATACTATATACGGATAAGGCTGCACATCAAACTTAGATAATAGTATAATGCCTCAAGCATATGGACAAATATTGGAATATACAATGAAAAATGCTACTTGCTAATTTGAACATGTGAATAATGAATTGCATACCTGCCATGAATATTAGGAAAAAGGAGATATTTAGCAATCGCATTGATCAATGTAACTGAGCCCCAAGGCCTCGTCAAGGCATATCTCTATATTGGGGTCCCTAGCTCTGTGACCCTAACTGTGTGTCATCTCATTGCAATTAAAAACTGCTATGGGTGGAGAGGGGTAACTAAGGACTTTCTTATATAGGAGATGGAAAAAACATGGCCGAAAGGGGCGGAGCTGTGTTCACATTCAGAAAAAAAACTACATATAACTGAATAGGATAACTGAAGTGAGCACTAATATATATATTATGAGTGCAAGCCAAAAATTACATACTATATACGGATAAGGCTGCACATCAAACTTAGATAATAGTATAATGCCTCAAGCATATGGACAAATATTGGAATATACAATGAAAAATGCTACTTGCTAATTTGAACATGTGAATAATGAATTGCATACCTGCCATGAATATTAGGAAAAAGGAGATATTTAGCAATCGCATTGATCAATGTAACTGAGCCCCAAGGCCTCGTCAAGGCATATCTCTATATTGGGGTCCCTAGCTCTGTGACCCTAACTGTGTGTCATCTCATTGCAATTAAAAACTGCTATGGGTGGAGAGGGGTAACTAAGGACTTTCTTATATAGGAGATGGAAAAAACATGGCCGAAAAGGGCGGAGCTGTGTTCACATTCAGAAAAAAAACTACATATAACTGAATAGGATAACTGAAGTGAGCACTAATATATATATTATGAGTGCAAGCCAAAAATTACATACTATATACGGATAAGGCTGCACATCAAACTTAGATAATAGTATAATGCCTCAAGCATATGGACAAATATTGGAATATACAATGAAAAATGCTACTTGCTAATTTGAACATGTGAATAATGAATTGCATACCTGCCATGAATATTAGGAAAAAGGAGATATTTAACAATCGCATTGATCAATGTAACTGAGCCCCAAGGCCTCGTCAAGGCATATCTCTATATTGGGGTCCCTAGCTCTGTGACCCTAACTGTGTGTCATCTCATTGCAATTAAAAACTGCTATGGGTGGAGAGGGGTAACTAAGGACTTTCTTATATAGGAGATGGAAAAAACATGGCCGAAAGGGGCGGAGCTGTGTTCACATTCAGAAAAAAAACTACATATAACTGAATAGGATAACTGAAGTGAGCACTAATATATATATTATGAGTGCAAGCCAAAAATTACATACTATATACGGATAAGGCTGCACATCAAACTTAGATAATAGTATAATGCCTCAAGCATATGGACAAATATTGGAATATACAATGAAAAATGCTACTTGCTAATTTGAACATGTGAATAATGAATTGCATACCTGCCATGAATATTAGGAAAAAGGAGATATTTAGCAATCGCATTGATCAATGTAACTGAGCCCCAAGGCCTCGTCAAGGCATATCTCTATATTGGGGTCCCTAGCTCTGTGACCCTAACTGTGTGTCATCTCATTGCAATTAAAAACTGCTATGGGTGGAGAGGGGTAACTAAGGACTTTCTTATATAGGAGATGGAAAAAACATGGCCGAAAGGGGCGGAGCTGTGTTCACATTCAGAAAAAAAACTACATATAACTGAATAGGATAACTGAAGTGAGCACTAATATATATATTATGAGTGCAAGCCAAAAATTACATACTATATACGGATAAGGCTGCACATCAAACTTAGATAATAGTATAATGCCTCAAGCATATGGACAAATATTGGAATATACAATGAAAAATGCTACTTGCTAATTTGAACATGTGAATAATGAATTGCATACCTGCCATGAATATTAGGAAAAAGGAGATATTTAGCAATCGCATTGATCAATGTAACTGAGCCCCAAGGCCTCGTCAAGGCATATCTCTATATTGGGGTCCCTAGCTCTGTGACCCTAACTGTGTGTCATCTCATTGCAATTAAAAACTGCTATGGGTGGAGAGGGGTAACTAAGGACTTTCTTATATAGGAGATGGAAAAAACATGGCCGAAAGGGGCGGAGCTGTGTTCACATTCAGAAAAAAAACTACATATAACTGAATAGGATAACTGAAGTGAGCACTAATATATATATTATGAGTGCAAGCCAAAAATTACATACTATATACGGATAAGGCTGCACATCAAACTTAGATAATAGTATAATGCCTCAAGCATATGGACAAATATTGGAATATACAATGAAAAATGCTACTTGCTAATTTGAACATGTGAATAATGAATTGCATACCTGCCATGAATATTAGGAAAAAGGAGATATTTAGCAATCGCATTGATCAATGTAACTGAGCCCCAAGGCCTCGTCAAGGCATATCTCTATATTGGGGTCCCTAGCTCTGTGACCCTAACTGTGTGTCATCTCATTGCAATTAAAAACTGCTATGGGTGGAGAGGGGTAACTAAGGACTTTCTTATATAGGAGATGGAAAAAACATGGCCGAAAGGGGCGGAGCTGTGTTCACATTCAGAAAAAAAACTACATATAACTGAATAGGATAACTGAAGTGAGCACTAAGAAAAAAAAGAAAGTCCTTAGTTACCCCTCTCCACCCATAGCAGTTTTTAATTGCAATGAGATATTCACATGTTCAAATTAGCAAGTAGCATTTTTCATTGTATATTCCAATATTTGTCCATATGCTTGAGGCATTATACTATTATCTAAGTTTGATGTGCAGCCTTATCCGTATATAGTATGTAATTTTTGGCTTGCACTCATAATATATATATTAGTGCTCACTTCAGTTATCCTATTCAGTTATATGTAGTTTTTTTTCTGAATGTGAACACAGCTCCGCCCCTTTCGGCCATGTTTTTTCCATCTCCTATATAAGAAAGTCCTTAGTTACCCCTCTCCACCCATAGCAGTTTTTAATTGCAATGAGATGACACACAGTTAGGGTCACAGAGCTAGGGACCCCAATATAGAGATATGCCTTGACGAGGCCTTGGGGCTCAGTTACATTGATCAATGCGATTGCTAAATATCTCCTTTTTCCTAATATTCATGGCAGGTATGCAATTCATTATTCACATGTTCAAATTAGCAAGTAGCATTTTTCATTGTATATTCCAATATTTGTCCATATGCTTGAGGCATTATACTATTATCTAAGTTTGATGTGCAGCCTTATCCGTATATAGTATGTAATTTTTGGCTTGCACTCATAATATATATATTAGTGCTCACTTCAGTTATCCTATTCAGTTAAACACATGGATGACAACAGAGATGGTATAGAAGGAAGGCCCTGGCAATAAGGAGAGGGGACACCACCTGCAACTCACCTGAGTCTGTACACTAAGCCCCATAATGTCCCTATACAGGTCCTTCACCTTGTCGCTGTCACATGTCTAGGCCCTTGTTTACCCTGAACACACCCTGGCTGGTGAGAAGCCCGACGAGAGTATTAGTTAGTCTCACCACTGCAAAAATACAACACGAGGTAAGGGAGACACATGGAGGGGAAAAAGACACAAAAAGGAAAACACTCCAGCTTTTTTCAATGCAGCAAAACACCGCAGCTGCAATAGTCATGACTCCTCAGCTTCTTCCAGAGACAGGCTCCTTTCAAAGTGGTCAGCAATAGAAAGAGAATCTATAACTGGCATCAGATGATAAGACACGTTACTTTTTATAGCTAAGGGGAATGGTCACAAAAGAGCTGCACCTTAGATTAAGATAACAAGAACAGCCATGTGAGAAAAAGTCCTTAACTCCTACAGCACTAAAAGAAAGTAAATACATTCAAATACCAGTTGTAGACCAGTGAAGAATAATGCATTATGACCTTCTGGTCTTAGACTCCGCCGTACGGAGGAGACTGTATCCCAAAAGGCACAGTCGTGGTTCCCAAACGCTCCACGTTACGGGGACTCAATCTACAGAGAGTGTCGGGGACAGAGCAACCTGGGTCACTACATTGGCACTGATACTCCTGGGATCGGAACCAGCAGGCCGAGGGTCCATGTGAGTAGAGACTGTTAAAGTTAACCTGGTGTGGTCTCCATCATTATACACCATACATCTCCCAGGCACAGCCCTACCTGCAGAGGGCCTACCACCATAGCTGCCACTACCACCATCCCTGGGAGTAACCAAGTTGAGCAGCGGCGGTTCTCCATTCTAAACCGCAACTCGCAGGTGGCGTCACAAACATTAACTCTATTATCCCCTGCAAATACTCCCCTTTTATTAAGCGTCCCCAGGGCACAGGACCAGGCGACGGCCATCTGAAGTGACATTCTCGTTTGCAACCGCCCGGGACCAAGTACCCCTTTCCCTGGGCGACTTATTTCTGGAGAATGAGCTCTGATGTGTCCACTGTCAGCAGAGAGGTGGTCTGAATTATCATTCATTCATATAGGAATTCTGACACTAGTCCACTGACAGCAGCTCTACAGGACCCTGTTCTCAAGAAAGAAGCCGGTCCTGTTGGTGGGACCCACATTTACAATACATTTATACCCAATCCTGTGGACATGCCATAAATGTTTGAGATCACAATTTCCCCTTAGCTGTGGACGGAGATTGTGTCTCCAATGCAACAATGCTGATAGGTGTGTATGGTAGAATTAAGGAGGCCAAAGGAAATGACCCCTTATGTCTTTTAAATCAGTCACGTACATACAGAGGATGGATTCTTGAAGGTGTTCTTGGAGGCATCTATAAATCTATTCCAATTAACTTTCAATTCCGCCATTTGCATTATGGGAAACACTTTCAGATACAATTTCCTAATTTTCTTTTCCTGCCTGAGATCCTGACTTGCTCCAGCATTCTGGTTGGGCGACTTCATAGTCAGTGACATGTGGGTGTTTAGAATAGCAGATTATTCTCAGCTTCTGGTGGGAACGCAGAACACAGTGGGAGCTGTTCTCATAGATAAACAGCTGTGCATTATGATTCTGTAGGGATGATTCATGAATGTTTTGTGCGGCTCATTGTCTATCAAACTTAGTAATGATGTCATCAAATTCCCATGCACTATTTCTCAGATCTTTTTACTTACCTTATACTAAATATCTGCGATATAGGGATTCAATAAATCACTAAAATGATCGCAGCTGTAACCAGCATCGAACTGGCTACTGGAGGAATCTCCTGTAATGCCAGGCCTGGATTCAGTCAGCTGCATTGCACTCAGCGCTCAATCGAAGTGCAGGGCGTTTCTGCCACTTTGATTAACGATATTTCTGCAACCAAGCATCCGATCTTTCTATAACAGGTATGCCTGGATTCAGCATCTTAGTGACAGTATGGCACTGCTTTTACTTCATATAGAAAAATCCTGTTGGTTGGCTCTCTTTAACAGTCTGACAGATAAAAAGTGTGGGGAAACAGCGCTCACCATACCTTAGGGTGATACCTTTATAGAAAGGGTTAATAGATCCCAGTAATCTGCTCACATGAGCGAGTTGGGTTGTCATAGCTGTGGGAAAACTCAATAACTGCTGCGGCTGATCCGTGGCTGGGGGATGAACTCCACCAGGGTCCTTGAACGACAAGCCGATTCACTACGGGCTCCTTTAACCGAAATTCCAATAATATTGATAAGCAGTTTTTAATCCACAATGCGTTTCCACGCCAGACTCCTGTCTATTTTATGTGTAAAAACACAGTGAATTGGTTTTTACACTTGAAAAAGACGCCAAACAGTATGACGGAGATACTATTGACTGGTGACTTTTTATTCTAGGTGAATTTAGGTGCCAATATAAATTCATAATGATGGCATTTCTCTCTAGGCCTTTATTTGCAGATGATATAAGAGTTATGAATAGAATAAGTAGCAGCATTATTTCATAGACAGAGGATTTGGTTCACATGGGTGTCACCCAACTAATCGTTGAATCCCAACAATATAATTATCCTTACTTCATATGTAGAGCCAACATACAGCTCCTGTAATTATACAGTACGCCTTCCCCTTGTGTTTGAGAACTCTTTTTATGTGTTCCACATACCCGAGAAAGTCACAGAATCCATTTTTTTTCTTATTTTCTAATTTTATACTTTATAATGAATTGTTACTGTACAAAAGTTGTTAGATATTAAAGGGGTTGTCCACTACTTTGAAAATGATGGGCTATCCTTAGGATAGGTCATCAATGTCTGATAGGTTGGTGTCCAACACTCCACACCCCCGCGAATCGGCTGTTCTCAGTCCCGGCGGTGGCAGCAGGCAGCTGGAAATGCTACGTTTCAGCACTGCTCCATCTTCTGATAGTGGTACTGCACATCCGCCTCCTATTGATTAGAATGGGAAATGGATGTGCAATACCCGGCCACTATCAGAAGACGGAGCAGCTCCGGAACTGAGCATTTCCAGCTGCCTTCTGCCGCCGCCGGGACCAAGAACAGCTGATCAACGGGGGTGCGGAGTGTCAGGCCCCGGCCGATCAGACATTGATGACCCATCCTAAGGGGCACTTTGCACACTACGACATCGCAGGTGCGATGTCGGTGGGGTCAAATTGAAAGTGACGCACATCCGGAGTCGCAGGCGATACCGTAGTGTGTAAAGCCTTTTTGATACGATTAACGAGTGCAAAATCGTCGTAATCGTATCATCGGTGTAGCGTCGGTCATTTCCATAATTTGGAAATGACCGATGTTACGATGTTGTTCCTCGTTCCAGTGGCATTACACATCTCTATGTGTGAAGCCGCAGGAGCGAGGAACATCTCCTACCTGCGTCCTGCGGCTCACACCAGCTATGCGGAAGGAATGAGGTGGGCGGGATGTTTACGTCCCGCTCATCTCCGTCCCTCCGCTTCTATTGGCCGCCTGCCATGTGACGTCGCTATGACGCCGCACGACCCGCCCCCTTAATAAGGAGGCGGGTCGCCGGCCAGAGTGACGTCGCAGGGCAGGTGAGCACATGTGAAGCTGGCGTAGCGATAATGTTCGCTACGCCAGCTATCACCATGATATCGCAGCTGCGACGAGGGCGGGGACTATCGCGCTCGGCATCGCAAGCATCGACTTGCGATGTCGTAGTGTGCAAAGTGCCCCTAAGGATAAGCCATCAAAGTCAAAAAAGTGGACAACCCCTTTAGGGGCCAGTGCACATGGTGCAAATTTGTTTTTCTTCTGCTCAGATTTATCACAATTTCCTGATGCCAGCAAAGTGAATGAGAATCCTGAAGTCGCATGCACTAGTTGCTTATTGTCTCCTTCAAGATTTGGGGCAGAATTAAATCTGCAGCATGTCAATTCTTGCAGCATTTTTACTGCAGATTTTACTCATACTAACGAGTGGGAAACATCCGCAAAGAAAACTTGTGATTTTGCCGCTGCATTTTTTCCTGCCAAGAGATGCAGAAATGGTGCATTCATTTAAGCACCAAATAGTTAAAGTGTAACTGCTGTGTTAATTTTTATTTCATAAATGAATAGTACACATGAAAATAAACAACTTTGCAATATATCTTATCAGACAAATGTGCTTCTTTCTCTGCCAGAATTGATCAGTCATTACAAAAATTCTCAACTCTGAGGTAAAATCTGTATTCAGTGAAGACTTTCTCATTACTGAGATAGGAGATGGCGGTTTATTACTGATGAGATTCTATCTAGATAGAAGAGGGAGGGGCTGTGCGTCTAGCTCCTCCTTCTGCATATAGCCCCTCCCCCTTCCGTTGTCATACAATCTCATCAGTAATAGCCGCTGTGACGGGGTGTACATCAGAGCAAAGGGAGACAACAGGCCGAGGATGATCCAACAGGTTTACTAACAGGAATACAGGAACAGCACACGACAAGTCCAAATAAAACAGATTCGGGGGCACCTCCCGATAATCCAAAGTGCCAGATCACAACGTAATAGTCCTTTTCAGAGTCCCAGAAATCCCACACAATCCACTGGACGGCGAGGTCTGTCCGCAGATTCAGATCTCGCTCCCTTCCTCTTCAAAAACTCAACTCCCAACTGCATTTAGAAACAGGAGTGAATTGTTTGAGCTCGTGGGCCCGCCCCTCAAGGGTAGGGGTCTATGCAATGGTTGGGCCCACTAGAAGATTCTAGAAGGTTGGCTCCGAGATGTCTACAGGTTTGTGTAGTTGGCGTTATCCACTGCTTACGAAACAATGGGAAGTTCCTCTGGCTGTGTGGACAAGAGATAATTGCATTATGGGCCCAGAGACACAGGAGATGGGGGGAAGGTATGGTTACTTACATCCCAAGACATTTCAAAGTGTTCAGTAAGTACAACCAAAGGAAAGTGACATCACATCCTGACATAGTATTACAGCAAATACAGTGAGAAGGTAAAATACATCATGACAATTCCTTCCCCTCCCAACTTGTGTACGTACTAGGGACCTCTACAGGTCGCTGGTTAAGTACACGCAGGCATGGCTGACAGGACTCAAGGCTCCTCTTGCCTGGACAGTCCATCTGCATTTTGGTGTTGGCTGCCCCTTCTATATTGTATGGTAAAGTTATAGGGCTGCAGAGCCAGGCTCCATCGCAGTAAGCGTCCATTGTCCCCAGAGACTCTGTTCAGCCAGGTGAGGGGATTGTGATCAGTAACCACAGTGAATTCCCGTCCATACAGATACGGCCGTAGTTTCTTAAGGGCCCACACTACAGCCAGACATTCCTTCTCAACAGTTGCATAGGCCACTTCTCGGTCCAGCAGTTTCCGGCTGAGATAGGCGATGGGGTGCTCGTCCCCAGCTGCATTCAACTGGCTGAGGACAGCTCCCAGTCCATAAGCAGAGGCATCCGTTTGCACAATGAATCTCCTCTTGTAGTCTGGAGCAGCCAGGACAGGATCGCAGATCAAAGCATCCTTCAGCCGGTTAAAAGCCTCATCACAGGCTGGAGTCCAGATCACCAGCCGGGGCATTGTTTTCTTGGTCAGGTCGGTAAGAGGCTTGGCCACAGTACTGAAATGAGAAACAAATTTTCGGTAATAACTGGCAGTGCCCAGAAAAGCCATAACTTGTTTCTTAGTTTGGGGTACAGGCCAGTCTCTAATAGCCTGGATTTTGGCAGGCTCAGGTCGGAGCTTCCCTCCTCCCACTCTATGTCCTAGGTACTGGACTTCCCCCATCCCCAATTGGCATTTATCGGGTCGAATAGTTAGGCCGGCTGCAAGAATCAGGTCCAAAATAATGGCTACTTGATTCAGATGTTCCTCCCATGTGTGGCTGAAGACGGCGATATCATCCAAGTAGGCACAAGCAAAGTCATCACATCCCCGGAGGATCTGATCCACCATTCTCTGGAAGGTGGCCGGGGCATTTTTCATTCCAAAAGGCATGCTTAGAAATTCATACAGACCAAAGGGGGTTATAAAAGCGGACCGTTCTCTCCCTTCATCCGTTAGAGGGATCTGCCAGTATCCCTTACTGAGATCCAAGGTAGTGACATATCGGGACCCAGCCAGTCGGTCTAGAAGTTCGTCAATACGAGGCATTGGGTAAGGATCGCTGACGGTACGGTCGTTTAGTCGCCGATAGTCCACACAAAATCGAGTACTCCCATCCTTCTTGGGTACTAACACCACAGGGGAGGCCCAAGGGCTATGGGAGGCCTGGATTACCCCAAGCTGTAACATCTCCTCCAGTTCGTGCTGCATGGTGTTTCGAACTGATTCAGGTACCCGGTAAGGAGCCAGTTGTATGGGACGGATGCCCTGAGTGTCCACATGATGTTGGGTGACGGTGGTTCGACCTGGTTGGGATGAGAAAGCAGCCCGTCTCTGTTGAAGCACTTCCAGCATCTGGATTTTCTGTAAGGAGTCCAGGTAATCTCCCAGGGGAACCTGTTCCACAGTGGATGGGGCTCTCGCTGCTTCCACGAGATCAGGTAGAGAGTCCTCATCCTCTTGACCATCTTCTGAAGCCAACCGACAGCTTGCTATCATTGGAATGTTCCGGTCATGGTACTCCTTAATCATATTCACATGGACAGTCTTTTGCCTTAGCCCCTGATCATCTAAAGCAAGAAGGTAATTGGTATCATTCAGTTTTCTGAGAACCCGGAAGGGACCCTCCCATGTGGTCTGCAGTTTATTCTGCCGATGGGGAATAATCATTAAGACTTGTTGTCCTTCTACAAACTCCCGATAGCGTGCGTTACGGTCATACCATGTCTTCTGTCTGGTTTGAGCCATACGCAAATGACTCTGTGCAAAACTAGCAAGTTGGGCCAAGGTTTCTCGCAGCTTTAGGACATAAGGGACAACAGGGGTTCCTGTATCTTCAACTTGCCCCTCCCAGTATTCCTTGAGCAGGGTTAAGGGTCCTCGGACCTTTCTTCCATAGAGTAGTTCAAAGGGGGAGAACCCAGTGGACTCCTGGGGAACTTCCCGATAGGCAAACAAGAGATGGGGTAGGTACTTCTCCCAGTCTGAATCTCGGTCCGTGAAGGCCCTCAGCATATTCTTCAGAGTGCCGTTGAATCGTTCACAAAGTCCATTTGTTTGGGGATGATACGGGGTCGTTCGGATCGCTCGTACTCCACAGGTGCGCCACAGACACTGGACCAACTCTGACATAAACTGGGAGCCTTGGTCCGACAAGATCTCACTGGGGAATCCTACTCTGGTAAAAATAATAACCAAGGCCTCGGCCACCTTGGCTGCAGAGATACTTGACAAGGCCACGGCTTCTGGATATCGGGTGGCGTAGTCCACAACAGTGAGAATGTACTGCTTTCCAGATTTACTTGGTTTAGCCAGAGGTCCAATGATATCAACAGCTACTCTTTGAAAGGGTTCTTCTATTATAGGGAGCGGTTGCAGGGGTGCCTTTGGGTGATCTCCGGGTCGCCCTCTACGCTGACATATGTCACAAGTTCGGCAGAAATGCGCCACTGCTTGGGAAATCCCCGGCCAATAAAAAGTTTGAGTCAATCGTCTCTCGGTGCGGGTTTTGCCTTGATGGCCAGCCGTAGGAATGTCATGAGCCAGGTGTAATAGGGGAATTCTGTACTTCTGAGGAACAATCAGCTGTTTGCTATAAGTCCAGGGCTTATCTAGGGAGTCGGCATTGGCAACCCGATACAGAAGTCCATTTTCTCTGATAATTCTTTCTCCGTTTTCCCTAGCTGCCCTATTTCAGCCCGAGTTCTAAAACTAGCAAGGGTGGGGTCAGTCTCTACTTCTTGTCTAAACTGAACTTTATCCCAAGTAACATTCATATTATCCCCACAAGAAGAATCACTCACCGGCTGTAATGGCAGTTCTGGTGGCCTCAGTTCCATGGATGGGTTGTACACGTCCACATGGGCTGCTCTCTTGGCTTGACTTCTGGTTACCGCACCGACAAAGTGGCAATGAAGATTCCCCACATCATTTCCTAGAAGAACGTCTGCACGGAGGCCGCTCATCACACCGACCACACATTGTTTTGCCCCAAAGCCATAATCCAGGGTCACACTCGCTCTTGGAATATATCTCTGGGTACCTCCTGCCAGTTCAATGGCAATTCCTGGTCCCTTTTGAATTGCTTGTGGTTGAATTACTCGGGGATCGGCTATGGTGAGGAAAGCCCCAGTGTCACGGAAGCCAACAACTTTTTGGCCATCCAGCACGACCTCCTGTAGATGTTTGTCCTGAAGATCAGAAGAACAGGTGGCTGGAGCTCGCACCCCATAGACTCCGGGTAGGGGAGCCAGGATATCTGAGTCACTTGGCAAGTCATCAGGCACAGAATCCAGCTCTTCTCCTGGTGAAGGTGTCTGTAGGTAATGAACAGGCAAAGGCGGTCTGTAGCTGTTCTGTCTACGAACACCTGGACATTGGAATTGCATGTGCCCAGGCTGCCCACATCCATAACATCTGCGCTCTGGGATTCTTCCTCCGCGTCGTATTCCCAAAGGTGGAGCATGAGTAATGCGAGGCACAGTCACACGAAGGTCCCCATGAGTTGACGGTCTAGGGTGATGGTGAACATTGGGGCCAGAAGGACCAGGGGCCACCAGCGTTGGGGGGTTGGTGTTTTTTTTCTCACTGGGTAGTAGTTTTTTCCACTGAGGCTTGATGGTGAGAGCCTCATCAGCTAGAGCTGCAGCTTCCTCCACAGTGGCTGGTCTCCTTTCACGCACCCATTCCCGGATCTCAGCGGGGCACTTGAAGTAAAACTGCTCTTTTAGGAGGACCTGGAGGACGGTCTCCAAGGTTAAGGCCTCCTCTGCCTCCAACCAACGATGCCACAGATGTTTGAGTTTGTGGGCATACATCTTGAAGGACACTTCCTCATCACATGCTAGAGTACGGAACTGAGTCCTGTAAGTGTCTGGCGTTACAGCATAATGTTCTAGAATAGTCTGTTTAATATCCGCATACTCACAGTTCCACCGAGGGTCCATAGCTCTATAGGCTGCAGCAGCTCCACCCTCTAAGAGCCCAACCAGATGCCGGACGCGCTCCCTTTCTGGGACTTCCATTAATCGACACTGATGCTCAAAGTCCTGGAAGAAGCCCTCAATGTCACCAGCAGCCTCATTAAACTGCTTGAAGTCTTTGCGGGACACTCTGGGAAGTTCCCTCATGATGGGTGCTGGGGTTACAGTCTGTCTGGAACCTCTCGCGGCTTCCACAGCGAGCTGCTTATCCAGCAATGCCATCTCCTCCATCCTGCGCTCCTTCTCTTCAGCTCCACGCATGGCCTCCCTCTTATCTTCTATGGTGGCCTCATCTCCAAGCAGTGCCATCTTTTCCTTGTACCACACAACCCATTGACTTTTTTGGGTATTCACCTCCGGCTCCCGTCTTTGCTCCCCTTGCTGTGGAAATTGTTCCTCGGTGCCATCTTGCAGGCAAGCGTGTTCCAATGCCTCAATTAGTTGCTCCTTAGAGAGTCCTTTGTAGCCGACACCTAATTCACGGGCCTTTGTTTGTAGACTCGCCACAGTCCAGTTCCTGTATCCTGAGGTTCTGGTTTCAGACGTCGATTGGCTGTTGTCCTCCATTTCTTCTGCTCTGGTCCCGCCGCTGCCACCAGTTTGTGACGGGGTGTACATCAGAGCAAAGGGAGACAACAGGCCGAGGATGATCCAACAGGTTTACTAACAGGAATACAGGAACAGCACACGACAAGTCCAAATAAAACAGATTCGGGGGCACCTCCCGATAATCCAAAGTGCCAGATCACAACGTAATAGTCCTTTTCAGAGTCCCAGAAATCCCACACAATCCACTGGACGGCGAGGTCTGTCCGCAGATTCAGATCTCGCTCCCTTCCTCTTCAAAAACTCAACTCCCAACTGCATTTAGAAACAGGAGTGAATTGTTTGAGCTCGTGGGCCCGCCCCTCAAGGGTAGGGGTCTATGCAATGGTTGGGCCCACTAGAAGATTCTAGAAGGTTGGCTCCGAGATGTCTACAGGTTTGTGTAGTTGGCGTTATCCACTGCTTACGAAACAATGGGAAGTTCCTCTGGCTGTGTGGACAAGAGATAATTGCATTATGGGCCCAGAGACACAGGAGATGGGGGGAAGGTATGGTTACTTACATCCCAAGACATTTCAAAGTGTTCAGTAAGTACAACCAAAGGAAAGTGACATCACATCCTGACATAGTATTACAGCAAATACAGTGAGAAGGTAAAATACATCATGACAGCCGCCATCTCCTATCTCGGTAATGGGAAAGTCTTCACTGAGTACAGATTTTACCTCAGAATTGAGATTTTTGTAATGACTGATCAATTCTGGCAAGAAATAGAAAGAGAAAGAAACACATGTGTCTGATAAGATGTATTACAAAGTTTCTTATTTTCATGTGTCCTATTGAGTTATGAAATAAAAATTTAATAGACTGTTACGCCATAACATGGGCACATACTCTAAAATTGGAATTTGATGTACCCTATTGACAATAAGTTAGGGTTATTTGGCTTCAGGGTGAAATTTATGTAAAATGTAAAAAGTTCACGCTACAGTGATATTTTTTGTCATGAAAGTAGGGCATTTACGTAGAAGCAATGGTGATATCCTCATCTCAAGTAATTTATTGAAACAAAAGCCACCAGTGGTGGGTATACCCCTCAAAATGTCAGTGTCTCAATAACTTGTCATGTGGCCTTGAGGATCAATTACAACTAACAATGACGCCTCCTGCTGTTCACAAATGGAGCTATTGTCTGTGGAGACATGGCATCCCACTCTTTTTGAAGAAGGGCCCACAGGTCATGGAGGTTCTGGGAAACAGAGTTACAAGCCTCTACACGGCGACTCAATTGAGCCCACAGGGTTTTTATGGGATTCAGGTCTTGAGACAGTGCAATCCGCTCCATTTGAGGTTCCCCAGTCTCCAGCAGCCATTCTCTAATGAGGCGACTTCTATAAGCTGGAGCATTGTAGTCCATGAAGATGAAACTAGGCCTGTGGCACAATGACTGGGTTACCTCCACTTTGGATCAGACTTCGCTGGTGCTCAAGTCGTACCTACTGTGCATAGCGACTCGGCCATACCTACAGGTATTAGGACTATTCCCGTGCTGGCTGTACTTGCACTCTGGACTCTTCTCTAGGACCTTTTGTTGTTTTGCGCTGGTCACGATCTGATCATTATAGTCATTTCCTTCCCTCAAGCTTTGTCAAAGTTCATCTCTGGGGTCAGCTGCCACAGTCCTCTGTGGTACTGTGGGTTCACTACCGCGCTCCCCCATGGGTAGCACAACACTTTTCCAGTCTCTTTGTATCTCTGTTGCAACCTGCTGACGACACTTTGTGACACTCTAAGCTCAGTGGCCACTTCTGTTTGAGTACATTCTGTTTGAAGCCTCGCAATGGCGAGAAACTGCTGATCAATTGTTAGGCGTCATCTCTGTCTAATGATGTCAAAATGTGAACAGCATGATGAGGACTATTTATATACAGCAGATGTTATGACGGGGTTAACCCAGGAACATACGGCCTCTTGTGTAAAAAACAGGGGAACAGTTGCCTATAGCAGCTAATGAGGTGAATTATGTTATACCATAACCTGTACTGCATAAATGAAATCTGGAAATTATTGGTTGCTGTTATGTTCTTTTGTTGCCTACTCTAGTTTTTTACTTAACCCCAGTGCGATTTTCCGTTTTTCGTTTTTTTGCGCCCCTTCTTACGAGACCCGTAACTTTTTTATTTTTTCATCAATCTTGCCATATGAGGGTCATTTTTTTTATTGGATGAGTTGTACTTTTACATGAAACCATAAGTTTTTCCATATAGTGTACTTGAAAACAGGAAAAAAGTGCAGAAAATCTGCAAAAAAAGTGCGATTGCACGATTGTTTTGGGGGTATTTTATTCACTGTGTTCACTATATGATAAAACTGATGTGTCGGTGTCATACTTAAGGTAAGTATGTGTTCGTAGATACCAAACATGTATAGTTTTACTTTTATCTAAGGGGATAAAAAAATGCAGAAATTTGTCCAAAAAAGTGGCTCCCTTTTTGCGCCATATTTCACGATCCGTAGAATTCTGATTTTTCGGCATATAGGGCTCAGACATGGCTTACTTTTTGTGTCTGAAGCTGATGTTTTTTAATGATACAATTTTTGCGCAGATGCTACATTTTGGTGGCCTGTTAGTGCATTTTGCGCAAAATTTGCGACTACCAATAAACATAATTTTGGCATTTGAAATTTTTTTGACACTATGTCATTTACCGATCAGATTAATTGATTTCATATTTTGATAGATCGGGCATTTCTGAACGCGGTGATACCAAATATGTGATTTTCCCACTGCACCCATTTAAATCATGTTGTCACATTTTGACAGTACAATCTAAGGGGTTAACAGGCGCAGGTGGATTGCGGATCCACCTGCACCTGTGAGGCACATATGTCTGCTGTTCAAATTAGCAGACATAAGCTGGGATCGCTGCCGGCTCACCATAGCAGCCTGCGGTGTTTACCCATTCATGATTTAGGACGTACCGATACGCCCTAAGTCATGAAGCAGTCAAAGGAGTTCTTCGAGAATGAGAAAAAATTGTTTCTCTGGTGTAATTTTTATGGCAACCCATCCTAGTCACGTGTCCGGATGGACTGCAGACTGAAGATATATAGCTTCCAAGGCATATTTGTCAGCTGACAAGAGCTGTGTCACGCATACCTCAGTCAGCGGCAGGGTACACAGACTGTCGTATGTGAAGAAATATATCTCCTCCTCAATGACCACAATGGGGGTTATCTCCAGGTTCATTCTCTTCAGTGTTTATTTCTTTTCAAGTTGGGCGTAGTCAGTCACACCATATTCCTGCACTAAATGTGCATCTTCTGGCAAAACAATGCATCAAAACACGATGCGATATTGATGTGTTTTTTTGCCAGAAGATGAACATTTGGTGCAGGAATATAGTGTATAAATTTCAGCACCAAATCTGCATCTCTTGCTAAAAAAATGTGTTTGAACACTATTTTGATGCAGTTTTCTGTCAGGAGATGCACATTTGGTGCAGAAATCTGATGCAGACATTTCTACTTCAAATTTACATTTCCTGGCAGAAAACTACACCAAAACGGCGTCAAAACCGTTTCTGTTTTGGGTTTTTTTCCCCAAAAAATGCAAATTTGGTGCTGAAATTTATACACCATATTCCTGCACCAAATCTTTGTCTCCTGGCAAAAAATTGCATCAACACCGCACCAAAACCCACATCGTGTTTTGATACTTTTTTGCCAGAAAATGCAGATTTTGTGCAGGAATTTGGTGTATAAATTTCAGCATCAAATCTGCATCTTTTGGCAAAAAAGGTGGTTTTCTGCCAAATGATGCAAGTCTGTGAACTCATTTTACGTCAAGTGAGGTCACTGAATTCAATGAGGTCAGTTTACATGCAGTCACAGGTGGGGTACCATGGAAATCTCCAGCTGTGACCGCAGATAAACTGAGTGACATCACTGCTCACAGTTGAGTCAGTCTCTACCTGAAGCCACAGCATGTGGACATGTTTTGTGTCTGCGTGCTGTGACTTCAGTATGTCACAGAGTCAGAATCGTCATGGGATATCGTGTGGATTAAGTGAGAACTGGGTGTTTGGGGTTAATAAATTGGAGAAAGAGGGTGTTTTTTTGTATTTTATTTCAAATAAAGGATTTTTTCAGTGTTTGTGTTTATTTCGCTTCATTTACATCTTAGTAATCTTCTTACTAATCTAGGGCGTAGTGGTAGCTGTGAGCTCTGTTTAACCCCTTATATTACCCCAATTACCAGTGCACCAGGGCAATCAGGATGAGCCAGGTAAAGTGCTGGAATTGTTGCATCTACTGATGCAACAATTCTGGGTGGCTGTAGGCTGCTATTTTTAGGCTGGGAGAGCCCAATAACCCCCAGATGTTGACTTTATCGTGGCTTAGTTTCAAAATTGGAGAACCCCACACTGTTTTTTTTAATTATTTATTTAAATAATTTTAAAAAAGCTGTATGAGGTCCCTCTGATTTTGATACACAGCCCAGATAAGTGCATGGCTGGGGGCTGCAGCCTGTAGCCATTTGCTTTATCTTTGCTGGATATATGGGAGGACCCTACGCCAATTTATTTATTTTTCCCATAGAAAAAGTCTGTAATTCCAAGCAGTCATACATGGCGTCACGTAGGGTGGACGCGCAGTCTGACTTCAAGCAATTAGAGATGGCGGGACTGCTGGTAGGTGGAGGAAGCAGTGAATTTGTATGAGGGTAATGATCGGCCTCAGAAGTAGTGTTACAGCTGAGCGGAAGACTCAGTAAGTTTAACGCTCCTGCTTTATTCCCTATTTTATTTTTTTTCCTTTATTTTTTTTTCCTATTATCTGGGTGGCCGAATCCAGATAGTTACACAGAGTTCCCTGAGAACTCTGTGTTTGGGGTCAGTGCACGGATACTAGGTATCCCTATGGATCCTGAATTTTACAGTCAGAGTTCGCCCATCACTGTTTGTAAGCCAAAACCAGGAGTTGGTAAATAATACAGAAATGTGCACGTGTTTCTATCATACTTTTCCTCTGATTGTTGAACTCCTGGTTTTGACTTACAAATACTGAGGTAAAAAAAGCTCCTCAAATACTCAATGTGTGCACAAGGCCTAAGGGGTACTTTGCACGCTGCGACATCGCTAGCCGATGCTTGCGATGCCGAGTGCGATAGTACCCGCCCCCGTCGCACATGCGATATCTTGTGATAGATGCCGTAGTGAACATTATCGCTACTGCAGCTTCACATGCACTCACCTGCCCTGCGACGTCGCTCTGGCCGGCAACCCGCCTCCTTCCTAAGGGGGCGGGTCGTGCGGCATCACAGCGACGTCACACGGCAGGTGGCCAATAGAAGCGGAGGGGCGGAGATGAGCGGGACGTAAACATCCCGCCCACCTCTATTCTTCTGCATAGCCGGTGGAGGCAGGTAAGGAGATGTTCCATGCTCCTGCGGCTTCACACACAGCGATGTGTGCTGCCGCAGGAACAAGGAACAACATCGTATCTCCTATTGGTGCGACTTTATGAAAATGTCCGATGCTACACAGATCACCGATTTACGATGCTTTTGCGATCGTTTATCGGCGCATCTAGGCTTTACAGGTTGCGATGTCATTACTGGCGCCGGATGTGCGTCACTTTCGATTTGACCCCGACGATATCGCAGTAGTGATGTCGCAGCATGCAAAGTACCCCAAAGAGTTATTATACCGTATGTCTTCAGCAGTTCTACTACACAACCTATACCTCTACACCCTCAATAGATCAGAATAAAGCCAGAAGGTAAAAAAGTACTAAAAAAATCGTGTCCTTCAGACCAAAGCCAAAGGCTATGTGTCCACGGTAGAATGTTGCTGCGGATTTTTCTGCATGAAAATCCGCGACTTTCGCACCTTATTTTTGCCGCGGATTTGCCGCGGATTTACCGCGGATTTACCGCGAATTTGCCGCGGATTTTGATGCGGATTTTTCCCCCCCCCCCCCATTCTATACCCAAAATCTGCACCAAAATCCGCAACAATAATTGACATGCTGCAGATTTTTCCGGATCAAAATCCGCGGCAAATCCGCCGCGGAAAAATCCGCAGCATGGACACAGCATTTCCAAAATGCCATTGAAATGGCTGGGAAGTGCCGCTGCTGCAGATTTTTGGTAAATCCGCGGCAAATCCGCGGAAAAATCCGCGCAAAATCCGCAGCGTGGGCACATAGCCAAACAGTAAATTACAGCCTTCATTTCAGCAGTGTTCTGAGCTTTATTCCACCCTAACTTTAGACAGCTGTAAGTGCTAATTTCAGAGTTTAAACTCCTAAATCCCACTTTTATTACATCGGTTGGCTTCTGCCGTCTTGTAAATTGTTAGGAATAAACAAAACTGTTTGAGGTGAAGTGATTGTTAAAATGGGAGCTTCTTGTAATCTGGACTAAAACAATTGACTGTGAATTGAATTGACTTTGAGTCTATCTCTATGATATTCAAACAGGTTGCAATTTTATTTGAATACATTTTATTTCTTTAATCTTCACAGAATACATTTGCAAATCAGGTGGGCATTAAAATGCCCTATGACCTACTTTTGCTAATAAACAAAAATCCTGAAACCTAGGCTTGTGTATCACTGCCAGAGAAGCAATCATTTTTTTTAATATAAAAATATCTAAATTTTTTACTTGATAAATCTCCAGCATATAGAAATTTTAAAATAATTGTCCACTTCACAAAGTCTGCATGTTAACAATTTTCACTTTTTTGCAAACTTCTTTGATGTTTTAGTCCAATATGAAATCTGTCACGGTCGTCTCCCTGCTGTTTTGAGACCAGTGACAGCCTTAGGACTGGAGCCTCCCATCTCCATCTAGACTCCTCATTTAAACTTTCCTTTGGCGTCTCATGAGTTAATTTCAGTTTTGTTGCCAGCAGCTCTTAGCACTGTAGGTCAGCTGTAGCTGCTAAGAGCTGAACCCACGCCCATTTAGGTTTAAATGCTGGAGCTTTCCCAGCAGTCCTTGCTGCTATTAGAATTCATTCTACTCTGACCAGCCTGGTGGAAAGAGCTGCTGAGGAATTGTCCTGTGCCCATTCATCTGCTACTTATAGTCTGTCTGCTGCTGTGAAGTTTGGTGTTTTTAGCCTTCTGTTTATCTCCTGTCTGTCTTTCCTTTCCCTCCATGTTTGTTAGTGTAGTCTAGTGAACTTCTTGGCCTACTCAATAGGCAGGGTGAATTTAAGGCCAGCTGAGGGTCCAAGGTATCCTGCTTGCCGACAGGTTAAAATAACCTGTATAGGGACACTAGGGAGCTCAGGAGTCAGCTGGAGGGGAGTTCAGGAGGTGCACCTCACAGCTCTCCCTAGCGGCAGGGACCTCCGTTGTATTGTGACCCCAGTGTTCTGCCCCTTTTTGTTTGTGATGTTTTTGTAGTGCGTCAGACACAGATCGGTCTGAACGTGCGTGTCACACGTTACTTACAGACATCTCCTACTTCGTGCATGACAAAATCCATACACACCACCTGAATAGAGCAGTCTGTTACCGGTACTTGCTTCTAGGAACATGCATTTTTTGTCCCATTCTATATTTGTAAAGTACCAGTGGTGCAATTTAAAAACATTGATAATATATAATTATGTAGTGGACACACATATTTTTGAATATGTAAAGTAATACGCCAATTTATCAACCTCACAACCATATTTTCCACTGTTGCTCCTTCTTATTTTTGCCACACTCATCTTTCTGTCAGCCAGGCTGCTTCATCATGTAGTACCTAGTCAGTGTCATCTACATCATCATCATTGTCATCCACTACTATTGCTTGTCATAGTAGAGGCATATTTTAAGTATATCTCCTCCTCTTCAATTGCATCAGAAAATTTCCAACCCTGATTGTGTGTTGAGGAAACAAGCATATGTTTCCTCTGGTGTGGCAAGTAAACTTCCAGCTGATGAAGTTCCTAGTGTTGCAGTCATAGCCATTCCACCTTTGTGGAGTCAGTTTTTGTTGGTGAAATTATGGTGTATGCTCAGCCTTACTTGAAGGTACTCAACTGCCATTATTTCTCGCAGAGAGGGGTGCCTGCTCTGTGCACTTAAGGCCCAGTCACACACAACAACTTACCAGCGATCCTGACAACGATACGATCTGATAAGGATCGCTGGTAAGTCGCTGGGAGGTCGCTGGTGACAGTCAGACCTTACCAACGATGCAGTAATGATCAGCGACATGTATAACGATCTTGGCGGGCTTTGGGACCGTGTTAAGATGTCGTTGGTAGGTATCAAACACAGCCATGCATCCTGCCTAGCAGGACATCACCTTAGAAGAAAATGGTCCGGACCACTTGGCAACGACTAGCGATCTCACAGCAGGGGCCTGATCGCTGGTAGGTGTCACACATAACGAGATCGCTGGCGAGATCGTTGCTGCATCACAGAAACTGTGCCTCAGCAACGATCTCGTTAGCGATCTCGTTGTGTGTGACGGGACCTTTACATGTAGGAGAACATAGGCCACGCTATAGACTTGTCTTTGAGCTCCAAAGAGCACTGCACTGTAGACACCTGGAGCATCAACTATAATCAGGGACAATACATTAGTTTCATAACCCACTGGGTGAATGTTTGTAGTAGTAGCGATGCACTATCACAACTGGGATAGGTGGTGAAGCCTCTGTAACTGATAGCTACATCTGTGTCCATTAGCAGACATTGGTTATCTGTCTACCCCTGTATCTGCTCCAGATCCTACTAGACTGACCTGACCTGATCCTTAAAAGTCACAGGGTACAGCATGGATTCCACCCACATCAACCAAACAGCTCACAAAGTAGGGCAATTGTTTTTTAAGGGAACCAATCACCAGGATTTTCGTATATAACCTAAAGCCAGTGCTATACTGGCACTATCAGGCTGATTCTCTACATACCTATAGTAGTTAGCTCGGATGTTTAGGTTTTGAAATCCAAAAAATTAAAGTTTATAAAATTATCTGCTTGTTGAGTGGCAGTTGCAATGGAGCAGATGATATATTCATAGTTATCCCCTCCCTCTGTTAGAATTAGCATAAGTATTATACAAACGATTCACTTTGTCGGTTGCAGGACCTGTGTGAGGTCATACCCATGTGACCAGAAGGGGCGGGGCCTCAGCCACCAAGGCTGGATACCAGGTCACATGGGTATGACCTCACACAGGTCCTGCAACAAAGTGAATTGTTTGTATAATATTTATGCTAATTATAACAGGGGGAGGGGATAACTATGAATATATTATCTGCTCCAGTGCATCTGCCACTCATCAAGCAGCTAATTTTATAAACTTTACTTTTTTTATTTCAAAACCTAAACATGCGAGCTGACCCCTACAGGTATGTATAGAATCAGCCTGATAGTGCCAGTATAGCACTGGCTTTAGCTTATATACGAAAATCCTGGGGATTGGTTCCCTTTAAAGGTTTGATGACAACAAGCTATTGCTTCGAAAACATCTAGTGTATTCCTGCTTCCTATAAAAAGGGATACTTTTTCTAAGACTTGATAACATACTTTGTAATTTTTTACTCTTTTGAGAATAGCAACCCTGTTACTGATCCCAGAAAGGAATAATTTATTCACGACTATTTGAGAAAGAAAACATTACTTCTTTACTTTCAAGCCTGTTTTTGCTCCTTAAATTAAGGAACCATTTTGAATGCCTTGTGAAAGAGCTTTTGCACCATCCTGTACAAAAAAACCATGGCTATTTCTGTTAACATTGCCTGTGCATAAACACCAGCAAGGAAGGCGTCTGTTCCAAAAAGGGGATCATTTTTGGACCATTACAAGTCTACAATTGTAATAACTGTTCTATAGTTCAAGTTGTAAGTAGACACTGCAGTGTAATGTTAAATAGTATCTGTATCCACAGATAGAGGGAGAATGATTAATGAGTTGTAGTTATGTTAGTGAGAAGGAATTAACAAGGTGAGGAATTTAGGGGAAACTAAATAAAATAGAAATGATAACATCCATTTTTCAAAGGGATATATCCTGACTCACTCCATCAATGTAGGAGTGTTTAGGGATTCGTCCAACAATGGAGATGATGAAATATGTGGGTATTCAACTGGAAGATCGGCTGTATGGAGAAACTGATGTTTTGGGGGTTTTGGTGAGAAAGTAGGTCTAATATGTATCATGTCTTTATTTGTTTCTATTTTTTCTGTTGTTCCAATACACACAAAGGAAATAAACATGTTTATAACAAAACGTGTAACTGCAATAATTTTCTGGGAGAAATTCTTCATTTTCTGGAACAATTTCAAGACTGTGAACTCTTTCGGACAAGACTGTATATTTTCTCATCAGCCACTCACTTCCAATCGAGTGGACAGCATAGGGGCAGTGGACAGTCAGCACACGCTACACAGTGAGCAGCAGTAATCCTGCCTACTGCTCTATGACTGATATCTTGCTTAGGCCGGAGTTCCACTTACGTATGACTCCCGCGATTCTCACATCGGTATCATCCTGCACAGCCACACGTTCACCTGACAGGAGTGGGTAAGCTGCATGTATTTCCATGCGTCAGGTGATGCTGGGGATACCGATGCAAGACTAGCGCGAGTCATACGCAAGTGGAACTCCGGCCTTAAAGTGACTATGTCAGCACAGAATCTCTGTTCAAACCAAGTACAGGCGCTCATGCTTCCTAGCGGGCCTAATCATTTAAATACACCTTCCCACCTGCTTGTATCCCTCAACAACACACTTTGTGATAAGAGACGCATAGCTGAATTCTCTGTGTGAACCCCTACAGCATGCTGTCTTCAGATTACATAACAAAAACATGCTGACAGATTCTCTTTAACTGCACAATGATACCCCATGCATCAGCTGTGCGGAGAACTCCAAGACCCTTCCATCATGAGCCCTGACATAAAATACATTGTAAGGTGAAAATTAAACAACTGCTAAGACTCCATCCCTAGATCTATTCCTAACTCACATCCAATACTGTGGGCTCACTTTCTATCTATGGACCTTTTTTTTTTTAGTCCAAATAACTATTAACATGAACATAGTGATCCATTTATAGTCCTCATGTAACTTAATAAAACTACAACTGTTCTGCAATTAAGAATGGGGAAGTTTTACTTAACAAAGACCTATCACAGCTCCTTGAATAAGATCATTCTTTTCCAGACGTCTGCAACGTCTTCCATTATAATTATCAAGTATTCCAGCTGCGTAACCAATCTTTTAGCTAATCTGAGATCAGGCTGCTGGGTAAAGAGTTGTCTGGGTCATGTGATTTTTTTTTTTATGACTTGGTGCTTTCAATACATCTTACATGACAGAATGGATTGTTTATAACCACAATACCAATGCAACAACTAATAGCAGCTTTTACCTCATGAACTACTGCCAAGACCTTTCTTTCAGTGAGTTTTGCAATAAAGCATGAGAAAGAAATAATATATATGTTTATGCAATGTGATTTGCTGGTATAAGGCCGGGGCCAGACGGGGCACTAGTGCGATCCTCGCATGACACTCGAGTGTCATGCGAATGTCCCTGCGACTGAAGGCCGATCATGCAATCAGACGTCAGCTGCGAGGGTTGGGCCGGCACTGAGGAGGGAAGGGCCGGCGATGCGGAGGGGCGGGCCGGCACAGAGGAGGTGAGGGAGGGATTTATCTCCCTCTCTTCTCCGTTGCCGGCTATGCAATTCTCGCACTGCACTTGCGGTACACCGGTGTACCGCAAGTGCAGTGTGATCTTTCTCTCGCCCCATAGACTTGAATGGGTGCGAGAGAAAGAGTCTCGCATTATAGTCGCAGCATGCTGCGATTGTTTTCTCGGTCCGATTGGGGCCGAGAAAATAATCGCTCATGGTTGCTGGGACATAGGTTAATATTGGTCCGAGTGGAATGCGATGTTTTATGCTCGGGTGCTCAGTACTCGTAACTATTGATGAGCGGGCACTACCATTCTCGAGTGCTCTATACTCGTAACTAGTGATGAGTGAGCACTACCATGCTCGGGTGCTGAGTACTCGTAACTAGTGATGAGTGAGCACTAGCATGCTCGGGTGCTCAGTACTCGTAACTAGTGATGAGCAAGCACTACCATGCTCGGGTGCTCAGTACTCGTAACTAGTGATGAGCGAGCACTACCATGCTCGAGTTCTCAGTACTCGTAACTAGTGATGAGTGAGCACTATTATGCTCAGGTGCTCTGTACTTGTAACGAGCAGCTTGATGCCCATATGGGTGCGATTCGAGTACCCGAGTATAATGGAACTTAATGTGCAGAGATAAAAAAAATGCCATAGAGGTGTACGCAGCCGGGGCACCAAGAACAACATCTACAAGGAGTTTGCATGTTCTTCCCATGTTTGGCCCCCTTCACATGTCCGTGTTTCCAGTACGTGTGGTGTCCGTTTCCACACGCACCGGAAACATGACACACGTAGACCTATTAAAATCAATGGTTTTGCTCACACGTCCTGAGGACGCCCATTCACTGAAATTAAATTCATTTTTATACTTACCTGTCTCCAGCGTTGCTGTTGCTTCTCAGTCCCATTCGTTATGCCTCATGAATATTCACAGCACTGACTGCGGACCTGAAAGTAAGTGTGACAGCAGTGAAAAGACAGCTAAGAATACAAGTTCATGCTGTCCATGTGCTATCCAGATGTCACACGAACAGCACATGGAGAACACACACGGACGGCCATAAGGACCTGCACCATGGACCATCACACACGTGCATTTAATGCATGAACGTGTGAAGAGGGCCTTTGTGTGGATTTCCTTCAACACTTCAAGGAAATACTGATTGTGAAATTAAAGATTTTTAGCCCCAATGGGGTCAGTGATGATGTCTCTAAAGTGGAGATTATTCGGAACGACGAACAACCATGTACCACCAATGATATTATGAAAAGGAGCGACGTGTGAACGATCAACGATTTTTGGTGTTTTTGCGATTGTTGATGTTAAAAATGAGCACACCATTGTTTTTCTTGTGCAATTCTCTATGTGTTTGATGTGTCACATGACCCCCTTCTCATTGAAAAAAGTAAAGTTGAATTAAAAATGGCGGCTTTGCAGATGGCCGCCATGGGCGTCACCCGGCCTCAAATGTTTGGCCCCTCCCATGTACTAATATGCCACAAACGGTAAGGTGATATCAGCAACCACTTCCATTTTATCAGGGTGTATCCATACTTATGGCCCACCTTGTATATTAGAAAATCCCCATAGGCGGAAAAAAACACCAGATGCCTTTTGATCAAAACTGATCTTACCGTTGGGGACTTTAATCAGTGCGACAGGAGGATGACACTATGCAAATGTCACTGCCGGTGACTGACAATGGCATTTAATAGGTCAAAAAGCAGGGATCTGAGTTAACTCTGGTCACTGCCATTAGCTGGAATCCACTTTGTAGAGTAGGGGCAGCTTCATAGCCCTGCACCTGACATGTTCGATGGATATTATGAAGGGGTTGTAAACCATAAAGATTCTGGGTGCACAGCCAATGTTACAAGTGATCAACAACATGGATGCTGCGTCCTGCATGAATGAACAGACACCAACTGGGGAGAGGAAAAGCTCATGCATAATGGACGCGCAAACCACAAAGTGAGACCATGATACTGGATTTATAAGTAGAAAAATATATGAAATTTATTGAACAAACCCAAAACTCACAATGTATTAAAATCACTTAAAACCATGAAACATCAAAATCCCACATCTCTCATGCTGGTAATAGGGGGTACCGCCCTGTACAACCATTCAGTGTGCAATATGTAAGCAGATTTTAATCAGAAAGTACATTATGCGCTTAAGGTAATCCCTATACATACGGTACATAAAAAATCATGGGACCTGAGGGACCGGGAGCAAAACTTATAGGCAGTCCCCAATGTTAAGCTAAATGAAACACTGTGTAGAACCCCCAATGTGATAAAAAGAGGGTAACCTGCATGTAGCACGAGACAAGAATGGAGGGGTGTAAGGGGTAACCAAACATATGGTATATTATTCAAAATTGAAAGGCATGAAACATAGCTCTATATAAAGCAATAGAAGGTATATAGGGCAACCAATGACTACACATATGATATATCATTCAATTGAAAAAAGCATAAGAAAATGTTCTGTATATATATATAGTATGCAGTACAATTGGAGATAACCACAACATATTATATGCCATAGAGAATTGGTGCCCAAAAATCCCCCATGGTGTACATGGCTTCTCCCCACATCTCTCCCCCCTTGCTGGGCTCTGTCATGCGCTCAGCTCCCTCCCAGACCGTGAGCCTGTCAGTCCTGTGTTAGGCATCTGCATGTACACCATGGGGGATTTTTGGGCACCAATTCTCTATGGCATATAATATGTTGTGGTTATCTCCAATTGTACTGCATACTATATATATATACAGAACATTTTCTTATGCTTTTTTCAATTGAATGATATATCATATGTGTAGTCATTGGTTGTCCTATATACCTTCTATTGCTTTATATAGAGCTATGTTTCATGCCTTTCAATTTTGAATAATATACCATATGTTTGGTTACCCCTTACACCCCTCCATTCTTGTCTCGTGCTACATGCAGGTTACCCTCTTTTTATCACATTGGGGGTTCTACACAGTGTTTCATTTAGCTTAACATTGGGGACTGCCTATAAGTTTTGCTCCCGGTCCCTCAGATCCCATGATTTTTTATGTATGTATAGGGATTACCTTAAGCGCATAATGTACTTTCTGATTAAAATCTGCTTACATATTGCACACTGAATGGTTGTACAGGGCGGTACCCCCTATTACCAGCATGAGAGATGTGAGATTTTGATGTTTCATGGTTTTAAGTGATTTTAATACATTGTGTGTTTTGGGTTTGTTCAATAAATTTCATATATTTTTCTACTTATAAATCCAGTATCATGGTCTCACTTTGTGGTTTGCGCGTCCATTATGCATGAGCTTTTCCTCTCCCCAGTTGGATTATGAAGGGGTTGAACATTTTGATTTCCCACCTCTAACCTTTCTTCAGCTTTGCTTTGCCTTCCTAATCATGGTAGCATAAACCTGTCCATAATATGTTAGGGCCAGGTGGACGGGCAGACCCAGGAGGTGGATCCACTGGGCTGAACACCTCACCGAAGGCAAGGTGCCCGGTAGCCGGAGCACTACGGGTAGCAGGACAGTCCGTACAGAGGAGTGGAGTGTAGAAGTCCCTGGGACCACGGAGTCACTGTAGGTAGTCCGGGTGACGGAGCTCAGGTTCGGAGGCCGAGATGACGTCAGGCAGAGTCCGAAACCGACGGAGCGAGAAGACGGGTCACCACAGGGATCGGAGATGGTATGAACTGACGGGATGGCAGACCGTCACCGTTCGGGGTTCGGGTATCGTCAGGACCGGTTGGCGAGGCAGGAGCGGCTCTAGGAGAGAGATAGGTAAGTATGGCACAAACACAAGGAGACCTGACTCCTAGCTTAGCAAAACACGAAGAACAGGCCCCGCCCACTTGGAAAGGATCTCCCTATATACCCTGTACCTGATTCTTCAATATCCTGTTGGAGGACACTGGCCCTTTAAGAGAGGGTCAATGACCGCGCGCCCTAATGCGCATGCGTGAGGCCCGGGTGCCAGAAGCCAGAGCAGGGAGCGGTGAACAGGAGGCAGGAGAGCCGAGCTGGAACAGAGTTGCCGACGGGCGCCGGGAGCGGGGACCGGGCTGCCTGGGGACCGCAGGTGATGGGGCATGGAGGCTGTGGAGCGGGGGACGCCTGGCAGAGGAGCCGGGGAGCGAGGCAGGGGAGCCGGGGAGCGTGGCAGGGGAGCCAGGGAGCATGGCAGGGGAGCCGGAGAGCGTGACAGGGGAGCCGGGGAGCGTGACAATATTCCGTGTGTCGTCTCTGTATATTGTAAGGCCATTAGGGTGGGACATGTAACATGCATCATAAAAGGAATGTGAACTCAATAATAAGCTAATAAAATATGAAGTGATCTGTGATGGGGAATATGTTAGGTATGGAATCTGTTATATCATCTTCAGTAAGGGTGAATAAGAGAACTAGCTGGACCGGAGTGATAAGCGGAAATTGATAATTACCTTATTATCAAGAGCTTAATGATGAAGAAGTAAAACAGTTCAAAGATTTAATTGAAACTAAGTAATGAGGGTAAAAAAAAACCAATATATTAGTATGAAAATGAATCCTTGGTTTTGCCATCTACTGCTTGCTTTCTGTATTATTAGAACTTTGTGAGGGATGATAAATTCCACCTCCAGGATTTCTAAATTGGTCACCGTCTGACACACTGCGCAATAGACTCATACCTTCTCTACCATTGTCAGAATTTCAAGAACATCTTTCCTAAAAAAAAAAAAAAGAATGATCTGTGTATGGAGCTATGTGGACAGGCTCTTGGAGTGTTGTAGCTTCATCCAGTGAAGATGACTAAGAGCTTGTCCTTCACTTTTCACATTCTTACCTGTCACTTATCGGTAGAATATTAGTGACTCATCTATGTGATGTTCACATAATAAGAATCCAGATAATAGATTGTTCCTGGATAGGTACTTTTTACACGTCTTCCATCTTTTGTTCTGGAACATGTCTTGTACTATGAGTCCTTCTTCCATTCTTAGGACTGATGAGCTTGGGCTAATATAAAGGCTGCTTTACATGCTGCGACATCGCTAGCGATCGCACCCACCCCCGTCGTTTGTGCGTCACGGATAAATCGCTGACTCTGGCGAACAATATCACAGATATACGTCACACGAACTTACATTTCTAACGACGTCGCTGTGGCTGGCGAACAACCTCTTTTTTAAGGGGGCGGTTCGTGCAGTGTCACAGCGACGTCACACAGCAGGCCACCAATAGAAGCGGAGGGGCGGAGAGGAGCCGCATGAACGTCACTCCCACCTCGTTGCCGGAGGACACAGGAACGCTGTTGTTCGTCATTCCCGGGGTGTGACACGTAGCGATGTGTGCTGCCTCAGGAACGACGAACAACCTGCGTCCCAAACGAGCAACGATATTTTGAAAATGAACGACATGTCAACAATCAACGATTTGGTGAGTATTTGGGATCGTTAGCGGTCGCTCGTAAGTGTCAAATGCAACAACGTCGTTAACGAGGCCGGATGTGAGTCCCAAATTCTGTGACCCCAGCGACATCTCGTTAGCGATGTCGTTGCGTGTTATGGGGCCTTTACACTATCTAGTTGGCTGTAAAGCAACTAATTACTTGCCCGTAACTTTGATATTTTTTTCTATTGAAGCTATCACTGGAAAACAGTAATGAATAAAGAATATGTTTTTGTTGACTAACCTTGCATTCTGCTCCTTCTGCCACCTAACAAAACCATATCACGTCAGTGATGTTTTCACGCCTACAGTAAACAGAAAGGTGTTTTGTCAATTTGCTGGAAGTGTTTTAATCTATCTTTGATCGATGTGTCAATTTTTACCAATCATGTGTAGCTTCTTTTTCTTGTATGCCCACAAAAGAAATGGAGGTTTTACAATCACCCCTGTGAGGAACCTGTCCCTATTGCTCATAAGGGAGTTGTGATGTCATCACTCAGTACTGATGTGGAGACTGAAATCGCTGAGGGTGAAGGTGATGCTCCATCTGGGGTTCCTTTGAACAAGTCATTTGTACACCTCAATCTTTGTCTTAATGTTCTGGGAGAGCATTATGATTCCATTCTGGCTGGTGACCCCGAGGTTAAAGGTATTCTTGATCTTATATTGAGTCACTGTTCATGGCCCAGGATCCTGAGGGATGTGTTCACCTATGTGTTTGCCTGTGCCACCTGTTCAGGTGTCCAAGATTGTTGATTTTTATTTTGTTCACCGTTCTTTACAGTACTTGGTTCATTTGTGGGTTATGGAGAGGACTTGGGTACCAGCGTCAGATATCCATGCTGAGGGCATGGTTAGGACAGAGAGACCAGGTCCTGAAGGTACAGAGGCCCCTCTCAGATGGAGAGGTAATGTCACACGGAGATTTTCACTAACTTCGGCAGCTGTCATGGCTGCGTCAGGTCCTGTTCAGATTGCAGAGTCTGACACTGTGCCTGAGAGATTCTCTGGTATCTGGGAGCAATGCAGGCAGACTTGGGCATTGACCTGCTGTGTGCTGATTCATAGGCAGGCTAGCAAGAGTTAAGCTCCGCTTGTTTGCGCTCTTGATCACGTGTTGTGAAGGAGCCTATCACATCTGCTCCCTGTGTATATATATTATATATATATACATATATATATAGTACAGACCAAAAGTTTGGACACACCTCCTCATTCAAAGAGTTTTCTTTATTTTCATGACTCTAAAAATTTTAGATTCACATTGAAATCAACAAAACTATGAATTAAAACATGTGGAATGAAATACTTGAAAAAGTGTGAAACAACTGAAAATATGTCTTATATTCTAGGTTCTTCAAAGTACCCACCTTTTGCTTTCATTACTTCTTTGCACACTTTTGGCATTCTCTTGAAGAGCTTCAAGAGATAGTCACCGGAAATGGTTTTCCAATAGTCTTGAAGGAGTTCCCAGAGATGCTTAGCACTTGTTTGCCCTTTTGCCTTCACTCTACGGTCCAGCTCACCCCCAAACCATCTCGATTGGGTTCAGGTCTGGTGACTGGAGGCCAGGTCATCTGGCGTAGCACCCCATCACTCTCCTTCTTAGTCAAATAGCCCTTACACAGCCTGGAGGTGTGTTTGGGGTCAATGTCCTGTTGAAAAATAAATGATGGTCCAACTAAATGCAAAACGGATGGAATAGCATGCCACTGCAAGATGCTGTGGTAGGCATGCTGGTTTAGTATGCCTTCAATTTTGAATAAATCCCCAACAGTGTCACCAGCAAAGCACCCCCACACCATCACACCTCCTCCTCCATGCTTCACGGTGGGAAGCAGGCATGTAAAGTGCATCCGTTCACCTTTTCTACAAGGACACGGTGGTTGGATCCAAAGATCTCAAATTTGGACTCATCAGTCGAAAGTACAGATTTCCACTGGTCTAATGTCTATTCCTTGTGTTCTTTAGCCCAAACAAGTCTCTTCTGCTTGTTGTCTGTCCTTAGCAGTGGTTTCCTAGCAGCTATTTTACCATGAAGGCCTGCTGCACAAAGTCTCCTCTTAACAGTTGTTCTAGAGATGAGAAGGTGTGTCCAAACGTTTGGTCTGTACTGTATATATATATATACACACACACAGTGGAACCTTAGATTATGAGCATAATTGGTTTCGGGAGTGTGCTCTTAAACCAAGTTACTCTTATATCAAAGCCATAGGAAATAATTGAAATGCAGACAATTCGTTCTACAACCCAAAAATATTTACTGTAGTTATATAAACTTATTACAGTAATACATAATAATGTACTGTATTCATATAAAATTATTACAGTACACTAATACAAAGCACTGTACAGTACAGTTAAATCATATAAAGCAATTGAACTGCATATTAGCTTACAATGGAATTGTTGGTGTGTGGGAGGTACTATAGAGAAAAAGAATGAGGTATAAATATGACAACTAGTGATCAGCGAGTACTAAAAAGCTCGGGTGCTCGAGGCTCGGGCCGAGCATCCCAAGATACTCGTGTACTCGGCCCGAGCACCGAGCCCAATGTTATCCTATGGGAGACCCGAGTATTTTTATGAAATGACCCCCGGCAGCATGTAGAAACCCTAAAAATGTCACAAAAGTCTCAGAAGAGTGCTCAAATGACATGGCAACAGCATGGGGAAGACCCCTTGAAGCATTTATCACTCAAAAGTCACAGCTGTGAACAATTTTGTCCGCGTTTTACGCCATTTTTACAGACTCACCAGAAAACCTTCAAAATGACACCAAAATGAATTTTCATGGCGGAAATGTTAAGGGCACATACTCAATAGTGAGATAGAGCTGGTATATGTTACTTTTTGAGATTAATACATGAAAGATTTTACGTAAAACATTGTGTGGCACTCTGATGTCCCTGAGAAGAGACGTACATGAAGGCCTCTTGAGTCTAATGTGCGCATTTTGAGGAAGTGAGTCTTTGTAGTATTTTCCTTTGCCAGGGCAGTCCAAAATTGTGAGGTTCACCAATGCCCCTGCATACAGACGTGCATGAGGGCCTGTAAACATGAAGTGCCCATTGTAAGGAAGTGGGTCTATTGTAGTATAGCCCTTTGGCAGGGCAGCCAAAAATTGGGAGGCTCCACATTGTCCCTGGATAGAGACGTGCATGAGGGCCTGTAAACCTGAAGTGCCCATTGTAAGAAAGTGGGTCTATTGTAGTATAGCCCTTTGGCAGGGCAGCCAAAAATTGGGAGGCTCCATGTTGTCCCTGGATATAGACGTGCATGAGGGCCTGTAAACCTGAAGTGCCCATTGTAAGGAAGTGGGTCTATTGTAGTATAGCCCTTTGGCAGGGCAGCCAAAAATTGGGAGGCTCCACGTTGTCCCTGGATAGAGACGTGCATGAGGGCCTGTAAACCTGAAGTGCCCATTGTAAGGAAGTGGGTCTATTGTAGTATAGCCCTTAGGCAGGGCAGCCAAAAATTGGGAGGCTCCACATTGTCCCTGCATAGAGGCGTGCATGAGGGCCTGTAAACCTGAAGTGTCCATTGTCAGGAAGTGGGTCTATTGTAGTATAGCCCTTAGGCAGGGCAGCCAAAAATTGGGAGGCTCCACATTGTCCCTGGATAGAGACGTGCATGAGGGCCTGTAAACCTGAAGTGCCCATTGTAAGGAAGTGGGTCTATTGTAGTATAGCCCTTTGGCAGGGCAGCCAAAAATTGGGAGGCTCCACATTGTCCCTGGATAGAGACGTGCATGAGGGCCTATAAACCTGAAGTGCCCATTGTAAGAAAGTGGGTCTTTTGTAGTATAGCCCTTTGGCAGGGCAGCCAAAAATTGGGAGGCTCCACATTGTCCCTGGATAGAGACGTGCATGAGGGCCTGTAAACCTGAAGTGCCCATTGTAAGGAAGTGGGTCTATTGTAGCATAGCCCTTAGGCAGGGCAGCCAAAAATTGGGAGGCTCTACGTTGTCCCTGGATAGAGACGTGCATGATGGCCTGTAAACCTGAAGTGCCCATTGTAAGGAAGTGGGTCTATTGTAGTATAGCCCTTTGGCAGGGCAGCCAAAAATTGGGAGGCTCCACGTTGTCCCTGGATAGAGACGTGCATGAGGGCCTGTAAACCTGAAGTGCCCATTGTAAGGAAGTGGGTCTATTGTAGTATAGCCCTTTAGCAGGGCAGCCAAAAATTGGGAGGCTCCACATTGTCCCTGGATAGAGACCTGTTAGGTTCTTAGTGCGTCCGTGCTTGCATTTAAAAAACGCACGTGTGTGCCTGTTGGTGGCAGCGTTCAGGTGCACTTGTGTGCGTTTTGCAAAAACTTGGATATAACGCACAAGTCTAGTGAATACACATCAGCACAGCATTGCAAAATGCGCAAGGGCGTTGGCAACGAACAAGGAAGTGGACGTGATGGTGGTGCAGGCAGAGACCGAGGTCGTGTGCAAGCTCTAATTTCGCCACAACAAAGGGCCACATCTACTCGCTCGCACGTCCTGTCCCAAATTCTTGGGGACCGCAGCAGTACACCGCTCTTGAACCAAGACCAGTGTCAACAGGTTGTTAGTTGGATAGCGGATAATGCTTCCAGTCAGATTGGCACCACCACAAACACTCAGTCTTCCACACGGTCAAGTGTCAGTAGCCGTGATACTGCACCGCACATTTCAGAACCTGATCCTCCTTCCTACCACCAGGCCGAGTACACGTCCACGGACATTACTGATCCCACACTTGGACACTCGGAAGAGCTGTTCACGTTTCCATTCACACATTCTGGCCTCTCACCAGCTCCTGTTGAAGTGGGCCATGACGAGATTGTATGTACAGATGCCCAAATATTTGAGCAGCCACGTCCTCACGAAGTTGGCAACGTGTCTCAACAAGGGGTGGATGATGATGAGACACAATTGTCAGGAAGTCAGGAGGAGGAGCAGGGTGCGGAAGAGGAAGACGACGTGGTGGATGATCCAGTAACTGACCCAACCTGGCAGGAGGATATGCAGAGCGAGGACAGCAGTGCACAGGGGGAGGGAGGCGTAGCATCCCAACAGGCAGTAAGAAGCAGGGTGGTGGCCCCAGGCAGACGTCAGGCAACCGTTCCCCGGAACAACAACACCACACAAGGTGCCTGTACAAATGTTAGGTCTTCCCGAGGCTGGCAGTTTTTTAAGTTGGCTCCAGATGATTCTAAAAAGGCCATTTGCAACACCTGCCATGCCAGCATCAGCAGGGGTACCAAAACTAGCAGCCTGACCACCACCAGCATGATCAGGCACATGTCAGCCAAGCACCCGACTTTGTGGGATGTACAACAGAGTCGAGGAGCAGTGCTTGCTGATGTCACTGCTACGTCTTCGCTTGTTGTGCATGCGAGCCAATCCCCTGTCCATGCTGCCCGCGAACAAGCCTCCTCCGGCCCTGCACCTGCAGTTGCCCACGCAGAAATAACACCATCATCAAGCACGTCCTTGTCCCAGCGCAGCGTTCAGTTATCCATTCAGCAAACCTTTGAACGCAGGCGCAAATACACTGCCAACGCCCCACATGCCACACTTCTAAATGCTAACATTTCGCGACTGCTTGCGCTGGAAATGTTGCCTTTTAGGCTGGTGGAGACAGAAGCATTCCGCGACCTGATGGTGGCAGCTGTCCCACGTTACTCGGTCCCCAGCCGCCACTATTTCTCCCGGTGTGCCGTCCCCGCATTGCATAACCACGTGTCACAAAACATCACACGTGCCCTGAACAACGCTGTTTCAGCCAAAGTCCACCTAACCACAGACACGTGGACAAGTGCTTGTGGGCAAGGCCGCTACATCTCGTTGACGGCACACTGGGTTAATATTGTGGAAGCTGGGACCCAGTCTGAGCGAGGGACGGAACACGTCCTTCCCACACCAAGTTTTGCAGGCCCTACCTCAGTCAGGGTTTCACCCACACTCTACAGCTCCGGAATGCTCCTCAGCCTCCTCCTCCTCCTGCGCATCCTCATCCACTTTACCCTCCACACCAGTCACAAGCTGGAAGTGTCGCGGGCGGAGGAAAGGACGCTGCGCTCTCCCACTGCTCGGGTCCGGCTGCCGCTGCTCTATGGCTGCTGCTGCTCGGTGGCTCGAGCGATGGCCGGATCCCGGGGACTCAAGCGGCGCTCCTCGCCCGTGAGTGAAAAGGGGTGGTTTGGGTTTTGGGGATATTGTCCGTGACGCCACCCATGGTTGTGGTGATTGTGTGGACACCACCGCTGCTCTGGACGGGGATCCCGGGAGCCTGTGACAGGGAGCAGCTTTGTTGTTATTTCTCCCCTCCGTGGGTAGGGGGTTGGTTGTCCCGGGGCCCGGTGATGGGGTAGAGATGGATGACAGGCGGGTTGCGGGGCCTGATGAGGTGCAGGGTCGCAGGGGCAGCGCTGTGCCGCACGGCACGGAGGTACTCACTCAGCCCAATGATGATGACACAGTTCACGGTAAAACAAGCGGCTGGATGGACGGGTCCCTCGGACGGCTGCGGTTGTTCCTCCCTGCAGGTTAGTGATGACTGTCTCTCCCTGCACCTAAGTTCAGTGTTGGTAGTGATGGTTTCCCACCGGTAACCCGCTCCCCGACCTGGATATGGGCCGGAGGAGCCCCTTTTGCCCACAGGCGCTGGCCCTGGGAGACGGTTGCCCTTGGCGGTGGCGGTGTCTCCCCTTCACGGTTGGACGGTTGCCTTCTATCGGGACTTGGCTGTTTGGAAACCCGGAGGTCCCCTTCACTAACCGATTTGGCAAATTCACGGCGACACCAAGCCTTGCCGGGATCCGAAAGGCCCCTGCCAATGGTGCTGGATTCTCTTTGTATTCCGGTCCGGTACCGCCGGGTCACCACCCGTCCACGGTCCTTACGGCAGACTCCAATCGGCCTCCACTGCAGACGGTCACCACATCCTGCCAACCTTGCTGTCCTGTCCGGGCCACACACCCGGACCAACTTCAGGCTCTTTGCTGTCACTTTTCTCCTCTCTACTACTTTCCTCCTTCCACTTCCTTAGCTTAACTCTCACTGCTTGTGTTTTCCCTCCTACAGGACTGTGAACTCCTTGGTGGGTGGAGACCAACCGCCTGGCTCCACCCCCTGGTGTGGACAACAGCCCCTGGGGAAGGCAACAAGGATTTTGTGTTTTGACTATGATGTGCCTGCAGGGAGTGTGGGGTGTGTAAGTGTTGTGCTCTGTGGCCCCTGGCTTGTCCAGGGTGACACAGAAGCACTGCAGCACTGCCTCGGCGAAGCGGCAACAGGCTGTGCTGAAGCTAATCTGCATAGGTGACAAACCCCACAATGCAGAAGAGGTGTGGACAGCTCTGAAACAGCATGCAGATCACTGGCTCACACCTCTGAACCTAAAGCCAGGAAAGGTTGTGTGTGACAATGGCCGGAACCTGGTGGCGGCTTTGAGGCGAGGCCAGATGACACATGGTCCATGCGTGGCCCATGTGCTCAACCTCGTGGTTCAGCGGTTTCTAAAGTCCTACCCAGAGCTGTCTGATCTGCTGGTAAAAGTTCGCCGCCTGTCTGCACATTTTCGAAAGTCACCTACTGCTTCAGCCGGCCTTGCCGGCTTTCAGCGCCATTTGCATCTTCCGGCTCACAGACTGGTGTGTGATGTCCCCACGCGTTGGAATTCAACTCTGCACATGTTGGTCAGGATATGTGAGCAGAAGAGGGCAGTTGTTGAGTACCTGCATCACCTAAGCCGTAGGGAAATGGGTCAAACTCCACACATAACACCTGAGGAGTGGAGATGGATGTCCGACCTATGTACCATCCGCCAAAACTTTGAGGACTCCACCAAGATGGTGAGCGGCGATGACGATATTATTAGCGTCACCATACCGCTTCTCTGCCTTCTAAAATGGTCTCTGCTCAAAAACAAACATGATGCATTGCAGGCGGAGCGCGATGAGTTGGAGCAAGAAACAGTAGTGGGTGTGGGTGATAACACACAGCCCAGCCTCGTCTCATCACAACGTGCAGTGGAGGACTATGACGAGGAGGAGGATGAAGACATGGAGCAACTCTCCGGCCAAATTGAGGATATGACATGCAGTCATATCCTCGGTTCAGCGTGGCTGGCCAGAGGACAGGGTAGATGATGAGGAGGAGGAGGAGGAGGAGGAGGACAGCATGTTCAGTCATCGTGTTGGTCAGGATACTGAAGTGATGGCTGTTAAGAGTCTGGCACACATGGCTGACTTTATGGTAAGCTGCCTGTCTCGTGACCCTCGCGTTAAGAACATCTTGGCCGACAATCATTACTGGTTGGTAACACTGTTAGACCCACGCTAAAAGGAGAACTTTATGTCTCTTATTCCCGAGGCGGAGAGGTCAGGCAAAATGCAGCAGTTCCAGAAGGCCATAGTCACGGAAGTAGGCAAAGCATTCCCCTCATAAAACGCTAGCGGCATAGGTCAGGAATCAGTGGACAACCAAGGCGTACAGCCGAGAGGGGCACAAGTCCAATCCGCCAGAGGTAGGGGAACAGTCTTTAAGATGTGGGACAGTTTTCTCAGCCCCTCACATACCACAGCCCCTGAGGTGCGGGGTAGTGCCACAAGAAATCCTAAGTTTGCCCAGATGCTCAAGGAGTACCTTGCAGATCAAACAACTGTACTCCGACATTCCTCTGTGCCTTACAATTAATGGGTATCCAAGCTGGACACGTGGCATGAATTGGCTCTCTACGCCTTGGAAGTCCTGGCCTGCCCTGCCGCTAGCGTTTTGTCAGAGCGTGTTTTTAGTGCCGCAGGTGGAATCATTACAGATAAATGCACCCGCCTGTCATCTGAAAATGCTGACAGGCTGACTCTGATCAAGATGAACAAGGGATGGATTGGGCCAGACTTCACCACACCACCAGCAAATGACAGCGGAATTTAAAGTTTGTAACGGGAATTTGCCATGTACCTCCACTCACCCATGGTAACACACTTCTGGACTTTGGCTAATCGCTGGACTGCTCCTCCTTCTCCTCATGCGCCATCATGATGACCGTTACAATAGTTAGGCCGTTGTTTCAGGTATACCCCCAGTGGTAAATTTTTTCGCCCATTCTTTCAGAATGGGCATTACAACGACAGGAGACCCGCTCCTTTGCAATGGGAACAATGGTTTGAGGCCCTCATGCACATTTCTATCCAGGGACAATGTGGAGCCTCCAAATTTTTGGCTGCCCTGCCTAAGGGCTATACTACAATAGACCCACTTCCTTACAATGGGCACTTCAGGTTTACAGGCCCTCATGCACGTCTCTATCCAGGGACAATATGGAGCCTGACGCTGCCACCGACTGCCACACACGTGCGGTTTTTAAATGCAAGCACGGACGCACTAAGAACCTAACAGGTTTTTAGGAGCGACAATTACTGAGAAGTCTGACACTATCAGACACTGCTGACTGACGTGTATTATACACTAGACTTGTGCGTTATATAATAGTTTGTGCAAAACGTGCACCTGTACGCTGCCACCGACAGACACACACGTGCGGTTTTTAAATGCAAGCACGGACGCACTAGGAACCTAACAGGTTTTTAGGAGCGACAATTACTGAGAAGTCTGACACTATCTGGACTGTTTTAGACTGTGTACACCAGCCCCAGATATGATGAAGGCTGGTATACGGTCACCACTAGGAATGGCTATATACCCTGCCTGCCTGCCTGCCTGTATACTGCTGCAATAGTCCTGACAAGGACTCTTCTGGTCACTAGCCTGTATTCCGACCTGGCTATACCCTGCCTGTATACAGCAACAATAGTCCTGAGAAGGACTCTGCTACTGTACTCCGACCTGGCTATACCCTGCCTGCCTGTATACAACTAGAATAGTCCTGAGAAGGACTTCTGGTCACACTCTTTGCAGCCCTGCTATGGAAATAGCTATAAAGGGCCGCAAACCTTTCCCTGAAGCAGCAACACTCTCCCTGCACTCACTGTCTGGATGGCTGTGTGCAGAGCACAGCGCGCCCGCCGGTATAAAGGCTCGGTCACGCTGTGCGGGCCGGCCAATCACTGCAATTCCACAACTAACAGGGCTGTGGCATTGCAGTGGTCTGCCAGCCAATCCCTGCATGAGGGCTGGCTCTCAAAAGAGCGCCACCATGCAGGGATGAAGACCACGAGTACAGCACGAGTATCGCGAGATTACTCGGTCCCCGCCGAGTAGCCCGAGTACAGTGATACTCGTGCGAGTACCGAGTAGTAACAAGCATACTCGCTCATCACTAATGACAACCTTTATTCTAGTATAATACACACAAAAGAATCACACCGAAAATCTATTCTCCCCAAAATAAGGGCAGAACTAATCCAAATGTGGGGTAGGAATACTGCACAGGCAATTAGATTTCAGTACAAGCAATGTGCTGTACTGGTTAGAAAGAAAGTACAATACAGTATCCACAAATGCAAATTAATAGACATGCTATATAGTATATACAGTACTGTACAATGGTATACTGTATACAGTACATATGTACAGAAAGTTACCTCCAGGGCGTGGTGAAAGGACAGAATCGGAAGTGTGCACGGTGAGTATTTGCTCTTGTTTCAAAGCATTGCTTTTAAACCAAGTTACAAATTTGTAAAAAGCTTTGCTTGTCTTGTAAAACGCTCTCAAACCAAGTTACTCTTAATCCAAGGTCCCGCTGTGTTCTGTACTTTCCTACTTGCTCTTGTTTTCCTCCTCATTGTCTTATTGTCCTATGCTGTGTTTGTGCAGTGTGTCAGAGTTTTGGTTTTCCCTTGTCTGTCTTCATGTATGTTTAACATCTCCCTCCTGCCCCGTCCTTTTTAGTGGGAGGGAGAGGGGAAAATCAGATTAGGTCTGATCAAGAGTAGAGCCAAGAAGGGGACTTAGGCATCTTCACCATCAGGAATATCACTGAGGTTAGGGATAGCACTGGACCTCCTAGCGTGAGGGACAGCGATGGGGCTTCTATCCCTCGTTATCCAACAAGTTACATTGTGACAACCCACCACCATAACAGAGTTGAAGCTGTTTGGAAAGAGAAGCGGGTTAAAACATTTAGAAAGCAAAGGTTTACAAACTGTTGCCACTCAGAAGCGTGATATTGGATCATTTTTCTCAATAAAGAAACTGGCAAAGTCTAATATTATGACTAATAATTTGATTTGGTTCTCTATATCTACTTTTACGAATTGTGTGTAAATCTGATGTAGTTTTAGGTCAAATTTATGGGAAAAAAATGGAATATTCTGAAAGGTTCACAAACTTTTAATCACCACTGTAAGCACCCATTGCCTTTTTAAGTTCTGATTTGCCATTACTACCTTTAAGGCCTCCAACACACATCCGTGAAAATCACACACGTGTCATACGTTCCGTTTTTCGGGTCCGTTTTCCGTTTTTAAGTCTGTTTTTATGGTACGTGTGGCATCCGTGTGTATTGCGTATGCTAGACGTGTGTGCGTGTTGAATGTGCGTGAGATACGTAAGTGACATGTCCGTGTGTTGTCCGTGTGAAATGTTCCGTGTGTGATGCACAATGTCATTGATACATACCCGCTGACAGCAGACAGCGACGCGCGATGAGAATGAACTCGGGTGAACTTCACCCGACTTCATTGTCATACCGCGGCTCTGTCTGTGTCGCGTACTGATTAGCGGTCACCCGTGAAGGACTCACTGGTGACTGCTAATCCCCTGAGTCACTCAAGTGAGCAGCGCGATTAGCGATGCTGTCACTCAGGTTACCCGCGGCTAGCTGGATCCTCCACCCGTGACCGCAACTCACCTGTGACTTCATCGCTGTCACTCGGGCGACTTGCAATCACAGTTGGAGGATCCAGTGGTGGCCACGAGTAACCTAAATGACAGCACAGCTGATAGCGCGGCTCACCTCGGGTTGCTGTGTGGAGCTGACAGGAGCGGCGGTGTTCTTCTGCTGCTCCTGTCACCTTCATGTAGCAGAGCTGATTGCGCTTCTCACCTCAGTTGCTGTGTGGATCTGGCAGGAGCAGCGGCGTTCTTCTGATGCTCCTGTCATCTTCATGTAGCAGAGCTGGAAGCGACGCGGGACCTCCGTGGATTACGCCGGACATGGATGGCTTTTTCGTGCTTAATAAAGTGGTGAACGAGGGTATTTGTTAGTGTTTATTATTCCAAATAAAGGATTTCTTCGAGTGTATGTGTTTATTTACTGTAACTTATAGAACTGTTGCATCTAATGGATGCGGCTATTCTGGGCGGCTGCTGGCTGATATTGTTAGGCTGGGGGGCTCCCCATAATGTGGGGTTCCCCTTCCTGAGAATACCAGCCTTCAGCCGTTTGACTTTACCCTGGCTGGTATCTAAATGAGGGGAACCGCACGTCGTTTTTTTAAATTAATTATTTATTTTACTGCTCGATATTAACACGCCCACCGGCGGCTGTGATTGGTTGCAGTGAGACAGCTGTCACTCAGCATGGGGGCGTGTCTCACTGCAACCAATCATAGGCGCTGGTGGGCGGGGAAAGCAGGGAATACGAGATTGATCAATGAGCGGCCGGCTTTTTCAAATAGTAAAAGCCGCCTGAGTTTTTTTAACAGCTGTGCAGCGCCGCGCCCGTGATCTGGGAACGGTGAGTATGAGAGAGGGGGGAGACTGACCAACAGACAGAGAGAGAGACAGACAGACAGAGAGACCGACCGACGGACTGAGGGAGATTGACCGACATACACAGAAAAAGAAAGAATGACCGACATCGCTAGAAAAAAAACACAAAACATACACGGAGCATACGGAGATGCATACGTGTTTATTAACATGTGCGCACATACCCATAGACTTTCATTGGGTCCGTGTGTGCGCGCTCCGTGCAGAAAACGGACATGCTTCCGTGCAAAACGGAAACACATACGGATCACGTACACGGACACACGGACCATATGGAATAACGCACGTGTGACCTCAAACATAGCATAAAATTGGTGCACGTTTGTCCGTGTCTCCGGTACATACGGAAACGGACCAAACACGCACGTGTTTCACGGATGTGTGTTGGAGGCCTAAGATAGGAAATGCCATGTCTTCCTTACATCCTTTTGGTCCTTTTTAAGCTCTATGGAAGAAATACCGTAAATCACTTTGTGTATTTATACATGAAAACGACATTAATTCATTATTCATTCATAGAATTTGGTGAGGACTCACAATGGTTTCTTTGTCCCTGGTAAATAAAAACATAAATTAATGTAGGTGTACTTTCTTTTTTTCCCATGACTGTATTCTGCTGCCTATAAATAGTCTTCAGCATTAATTAAAAAATAAATTCCCATCTTTTCATTGCACTTATGTAAGCCATTGTCATGAAGTGAATGAAAACAAACTGCCTCAGCAAATATACGTTAAGGTTTGCATGGTCTGAATGTTCAGGGAAAATAATAAAGTGGACAAAGAATTTCAGTGACGCATAATCGCAGGGGTAAGAGGTAACACGCGGTCATGGGGAGTCAGGCAGATCTGCGGCCATGCATTTTTATGGCAGACTAAAATAGAGAACACAAGACAAGTGAAATGTGCAACCCGTCACCTACTTACAATATGTTGTAACATTTTTTTCTCTTCCTGTTGTCTATATAGCCTCACAAAAACATTTTCCCCAGCGAATTTACACATACTGTATATACTGTACATGTCAATAATAAGTTACACATAACTACGTGTATGGGCACCCAGTGTTAAAAAGGACAGCACGGGGTGTCTGACTGTAGACATTGTGCAGTAATCCAACCACTCCACATTTAGTGTCACTTAGGGGTCCACTGGTTGTAGCCTGCTCCTTTAGGGTGGACCTCTACAGCCTTATTTTTATAAGGGCTGCATATGGGCCTCCCCCCGTGTCAACAGCCGAGCTGCTCGGATCCGGATCCGTGGTGGCTCGAGGGGCGTCCGGACCCGGGGGTCTCGCGGCCACTCGAATGAAGGGGGGTATATACAGGGGGTATGGTATATTGAGAGTTCGTGATGCCACCAGTGGTGTGTGGTAAGATGGAGTACCACTGCTGCGGCTGGAAGTACCCGGTGGCGATGGAGTGGGCAGCCAAGTGTTCAACCCCTCCATGGGTAGGGGGGATGCCCCGGGACTCGGTGATGGAGACAGGGAGGTGCCGTTGGGGAGGTAAGGGTCACTTGCATACTTACTCAGTTCAATAACGCTGACACCGACAACTTTAGTAAACCAAAGTTCTGGACACCGCTGCCGCTGAGGGGGAGCACGTTTGGGTCCCGTTCCTGTTGGTGTTGCCTGTTGATCTGTGACCTTTTCCCATGGCACCTTGTTTCTTTCTGGTTGGTCCCTTTAGCCTAAAACTAGTCGGGTCCCGCTCCCCAGTATGGCTAACTGAGGGAGCTTGCTCTCAGGGTTCACGCTTGGGATTTCTTGGACCGTATTTGTGGAAAGTCCTATCCCTCTCGCTGCGCTAGTACCCCGATTTTGGAGTGGGTGGAGAGCGGATCTTGAAGGCTCCATTCTCGTCGGGCAAATTGTCAGGTTGCCTGAAGCTACTCCCTGACCTAGGGTCCACACACCCCGTCGTACCCTGGTCCCAGCCCGGTGATGGTACAAGGCCGCCGGCTGTCCTCCACAACAATGCCGTGCCACTTGTCACGATCCCCTGCGACCAGGGGTCCAGCTCCTACCAGGCCCAGGCCAACGTCTGCTACCTAGTAGTTCCAAGGCGCCCAGCCCCTGACCTCCTCTCACTTTCACCTCCAACGCTACACTCCCTCTTTCTCTGACTGACTCCTGACACTCCTGACCTCCCCTTAACCAACCCCCCAAGTGGGCGACCCTCTTCCACTCAGGCAGTTCACTGGTGTGTCTGGTGGGTGTGGTGCAGAGTGTTCCTAGGATTTTGATTAGCTGGTTTTGGCAACACCATTTGTTAGGGACCCGTAACCAAGGAGGAGGTGGATATTGTACAGAAGTGCAGATTGCACAATACCCTGTGATAACCTGATAGGTCAGGGCGTCACACATAACAATGGCAATATCCAATATCAGGACATATAAACATTATAGAGTACCAGAAAGACGTCTGCTCTCAAAGACTTGATGTATTCATGGACACATGGACTGTCATTTACTGTCATGCTTGATATGGGGGAACACTAAACGAACAGCAAAAGAAGGAGGCAAGAGGGAAACCCTGTCACTAGGGAAGGGGAGGATGGAGACCCCTGTTGATAGCCTACTGCTGGTCCCTATCATCCCTAGATAGGTTCTGCATCTATGTGCCGATCAGGATGCCTAGGCCCTAGCTAGCTCTAAAATAAGTCCTAGTAAGTGACCAAGTGGGATGAGCACTAGTCAACGCCTCTAATTCCTATAGAATACACAAGGGATACAAACAATTGAATGCAAAATGGGCATTTATCTCCAAGAAGACTGGGAGAAAGACGGCAACACACAACAATGTGCTTCCATAAGAGATTACAAGCCGACTGCTTGCAATTTGAACAGCTTAAAGGTAACTCTATCACTGGCATCAAACCAAGGGGAAATGAAGAAATGTAGGGATACAGGGAGTGGAGATAAAGACTTGCAGCTGAATGCCAAAATACCTGCAGGGTCCAAAAGGGAGAGAGTTAACTTTAAAGTGAACCTGTCAGGTGCAATATGCACCCAGAACCATGAGCAGTTCTGGGTGTATATTTCTAATCCCTGCCTAACTGTCCCAGCATCTAGTAGCATACATAAAGAGATCTTTAGAAAAAGTACAGTATTTCTATAGATCCTTTATCATATGCTAATGAGCACAGGGAATAGTTGCAAGGGTGTTATTTCCCCCGACTAGTCCCGGCAGTTCTGCTGATGCGCGTTAGACCTCTCTGAAGCTGGGACGCATACACCCGGATTCATAGTGCGCATGGCCAGAAGTGCTAAGACTTCTAATCATGTGCACTGACCCTAAACTCAGCATCTGAGGTGGTGACAATGGACACAGGTACGCACGTCACCGCCGGTGACGCTAGGCAAGGGCATTGAATAGCATGTTAGCTCGCACCTGTGGGCATGCTAACATGCTAAGAGGGCAGACTAGTCGGGGGGGGGGGGGGAAATGCCCTTGCAACTAGTCCCTGCACTCATTAACATTTCATAAAGGATCTTTAGAAATATTTTTTCCAAAGATCTCTTTATGTATACTACTAGATGCTGGGACTGCTAGGCACGGGTTAGAAATATGCACTCAGAACTGCTCGGAGTTCTGAGTGCATATTGGACCTGACAGGTTCCCTTTAACAGAGAAGACATAGAACCCCATTCACACCAAGGAAGAAAGAATGGAATATCAAGGAGTAATTTGTGCATTTTACCAGATCAAATTGTACTGCATGCAGCACTGTTTGTTTCAGTAAAAAAAATCATCCAGGAACCTAAAACTTGAGCAGAAATGGGTCTTTCAAATGGACAATGACCTGAAGTATACTGCCAAACTGGTTACAAAGTGGCTTAAAGATGACAAAGTTAGTGTTTTGGAGTGGCCATCACAAAACCCTGATATCAATCCTATTGAAAATTTATGGGCAAAGCTGAAAAGGCAGATGTGAGCAAGGCGACCCACAAACATGGCTCACTTACACCAGTTCTGTCAGGAAGAATGGGCCCAAATTCCTACCAACTATTGTAAGAAGCTTGTGGAAGGGTAACCAAAATGTTTGACCCAAGTCATACAGTTTAAGGGCAATGGTACCAAATACTAATGAAATGTATGTAAACTTTTGACTTTGCAGAAAGTAATAAAAATGCCTTAAAACATTCTCTCTCTCATTATTCTGGCATTTGGCAAATATAAAAAGTTTTGGCTCCTAATTGACCTAAAACGGGAAAGGTTTATTCTAATTTCATGCAGATGTGTCTTTTTATGAGTCACATTGAGAACACTTGGGTACCACATTCGTGTCACTCAAAGCACAAAAAGCTGGACCTAATGCAACCCAATATATCAGTGGCACATAGAAACCATTGTGTGACCTTCGCCCAAAGTCTCCGTGTCGCTATAGCTTTCAAGCTTGTATACAGTACATTGAAAAAGATGTGAGTAGAGCCTTAGCCATTATTTTGTACTAGTACTCTCATATGAAAAAACAAGGATCCAGCATCATGGAGAATGGATGAATAAAACTTGCTTTTATTGGAATTCGTTAAAAACAGATATTTAATCCAGTGGGCACAGAGGCACAAGTACTGTAGCAGGTTATCCAACGCGTTTCGACCAGAGAGTCTTATTCATGGCATGTGATTTACCCCAAACTAATCCTGTATAAAAGGTACACATTACACGTCATTGGCAGAGCTAAGTGCTTGATTAAAATTAAAACCAAACAGGTGTGTGTTCCCATGCAATAGGGACACATAGGACAGGAGTAAAAACATGTATGTAGGAAACCGCAATTGAAGGATAAATACATACGTATATATACAGATCATAAAGTACATTACAAAGGATTAAATTTGTCATGAAAAAATATATATGCAATTAATCTGGTTGAATGAAAGAAAAAAAAAAAATTGTGTGTATTGAACTGCATGCATTACTTCAATAAAGTATAAGCACCATATAAATTCCCTAAGAAATACATAAATTTGATTAAATAGCTACGAAAAAAAATAAATAAATTTGCATTTAAACGCTTTAGTGATATAATGGACATTAAAAGTAGCAATGTAGATCGCTCCTTGATGATGTTGTATTGGAACACAAGGTGTAATCTTTGTAGTAAAATATGATGAAATGGTAAACTATTTGATGTATAAATAGTTGTACAAATACTGTAATATTAAAGGGAAAACAGGTCATTGTATTAAATGGTCACAAAAAAGAAAATGTTGTCCAAAAATAAATGGACGTAGACATCCAATGAATTGTCAAAACATGAAAAAGAAAAAAAAAATAAATATTCATATCATATGAGTGTGGAAATTCACTGAAAAAACACAAAAAAGAAAAAAAAAAGTACTCTCATATGGCTATAGACTGTTGGTAATATATGACCAGCATGATGGTGCTGTGTATTAGAAAACACGCACATTTTGCTGTTGAGATTAGGTAACATCATTAGATATTATTAATTTATAAGGAATTGTTCCAGTCTGCATTATGCAATGTCTGATTGTGTAATAAGAATTTTTTACACCCAGTACTGCTGTGTCCCTAGTAGAACATTGCATCATTAGGCTCATGGCATACCTGGTGGATGATTGCTGCAATGTACAACGAACGCTTCTACTATTTTGTATGATTTTTGTTTTCCTAGCAACGAATCATAAGAAACTTAATTCCGTGTTTCAACAAGTCCATGTACGGTAGTTAGTGCCTGTACATGCCTGTAGGAACTGAAGGCTGAAAAATATTATCTAAAGAGTTTAGGTAGATTCCTAGATCTCATGTAGCCTATTATTATGCTTGATTTATCTGACATTAGGGCATGTGTTACTTGGTTAAAACAAGAAAACACATGGTACACCACAGAGTAAACAAAATACGGAAAAGTCTACTGAGAGTATGCCAAGTGGGTGCTCCAAAGGCCCAGTTGTGCAGACGTAGGCCCAACTCTGGTGTTCGTGATCCTATGGCAATGAGGTGATGCCAGGTAAACTTGAGTTATAAATGTAATAATTTTGGGGCATGTTGCAAGAAAGAAACATCAGATCTTTTAGGACAACTGTTTGCCTTTGATATACATCATACATGTTAAATACAGAAACATGTATCCATTTGTGTAAAACAAAGGTATGAGATACAAACACAGGTAGACAGTTCTTCATGAACTTTTAGAGATACATTATTATTGCCATCAAAGTCAGGACAAATCTAGGGGCCCTCTTCTCTCTGTGTCTACCAGTTGAGTCTAAAGGCTGCTTTACACCAGACAATCTATCGTGCGATAGATCGTCGGGGTCACGGTTTTTGTGACACCTCCTAGCGACGCAGTATCACTCACAAATCGTGAGCCGTGTACTGCTCGTTAGGTTCCATAATATCGTTTAATTTAGTTGTTCATCGTTTCCGGGGTAGCACACACCGCTCCGTGTGACACCCCGGGAACGATGAACAGCAGCTCACCTGCGTCACGCGGCCGCCGCCGGCTATGTGAAGGAACGAGGTGGGCGGGATATTTACGTCCCGCTCATCTCCACCCCTCCGCTTCCATTGGCCATCAGCCGTGTGACGTCGCTGTGATGCCGAACGTCCCTCCCACTCCAGGAAGTGGACGTTCGCCACCCACAGCGTGGTTGCACAAGAGGTAAGTACGTGTGACGGGGGTTGCTGACTTTGTGCGACAGGGGCAGCGATTTGCCCGTGACGCAAAAAGGACGGGGACGGGTACGATCGATTGTGAAATTGCACAATCGGTCGTACCGTGTAAAGCAGCCTTAAGGCGGGCTTTACATGTTGTGACATCGCTAGCAATTGCTAGCGATGACGAGCGTGATAGCACCCGCCCCCGTCGCACATGCGATATGTGGTGATTGCTGCCATAGTGAACATTATCGCTACGGCAGCTTCACACGCACATACCTGGTCGGCGACGTCGCTGTGACCGCCGAGCAATATCTCCTTCAAGGGGGAGGTGCGTTCCTCGTCACAGCAACGTCACTAAGCAGCCAGCCAATAGAAGCGGAGGGGCGGAGATGAGCGGGACATAACATCCCGCCCACCTCCTTCCTTCCGCATTGTCGGTGGAGGCAGGTAAGGAGATGATTGTCGTTTCTGCGGTGTCACACATAGCGATGTGTGGTGCTGCAGGAATGACAAACAACATCGTACCGGCAGCAGTAACAATATTATGAAAAGGAGCGACGTGTCACCGATCAACGATTTTTGACGTTTTTGTGATCGGTGATCGTCGCTCCTAGGATTTACACGCTGCGATGTCGGTAACGGCCCCGGATGTGCATCACTAACGACGTGACCCTGACGATTTATCGTTACCAATGTCGCAACGTGTAAAGCCCACCTAAGGGTCTATGTACGGTGGGACCATATCAAAGTCATGACTGTCCTGAGGGACATATGAAGATGTATGTCTATCAGGGGAGGACTTAGACAGAAGGGGTTATTATTATTATTATTACAACAGTAATATATGGGCACTTTGCAGTCCAATAGCTCATCATAATACACAATTGCACCTGCTTTAGAGGTGGTAGTGGGCCCCCTCACTTCTTGGGCCCCTGTTTGGCTGCACAGGTTGCACCAATGATATGTCTAACTCATGATGCCTATACACAGGGCTGTATTTTGCCTTCATGCTGCCCTAGGCACTTTAAGTGGTCGCGCCCCTTAGTGACAACGTAACACTGAGTTGTTGCACACGACATCTGTTTAAGGCAGATCTACTCTGTAAAACACTTGAAAAAGTATCAATGAGAAACGAAGGGCACTAACCCCCCCCCCCCCATGGGGATCACCACAGGCACATCAAAACATAGACTCAACGTTGAATATATCGCACTGTCGATTATGAGTATAAAATATTCCCACCACACCGTCCCCACTTATATACTGTGACTGTCACACTGCCCCTAATAAACTACACACTGCCCTCCCTTATAAATTATATCCACCACACCTTCCTCGATTATGAAATATGATCTGCACATTGTCCTCACATCATGCTGCCCCCTCCTCACAATGTCCCATGCATGCTGCCCCCTCCTCACAATGTCCCATGCATGCTGCCCCCTCCTCACAATGTCCCATGCATGCTGCCCCCTCCTCACAATGTCCCATGCATGCTGCCCCCTCCTCACAATGTCCCATGCATGCTGCCCCCTCCTCCCAATGTCCCATGCATGCTGCCCCTTCCTCACAGTATCCCATGCATGCTGCCCCCTCCTCACAGTGTCCCATGCATGCTGCCCCCTCCTCACAATGTCCCATGCATGCTGCTCCCTCCTCACAATGTCCCATGCATGCTGCCCCCTCCTCACAGTGTCCCATGCATGCTGCCCCCTCCTCACAATGTCCCATGCATGCTGCCCCCTCCTCACAATGTCCCATGCATGCTGCCCCCTCCTCACAATGTCCCATGCATGCTGCCCCCTCCTGACAATGTCCCATGCATGCTGCCCCCTCCTCACAGTGTCCCATGCATGCTGCCCCCTCCTGACAGTGTCCCATGCATGCTGCCCCCTCCTCACAATGTCCCATGCATGCTGCCCCCTCCTCCCAATGTCCCATGCATGCTGCCCCCTCCTGACAGTGTCCCATGCATGCTGCCCCCTCCTGACAGTGTCCCATGCATGCTGCCCCCTCCTCACAGTGTCCCATGCATGCTGCCCCCTCCTCACAATGTCCCATGCATGCTGCCCCCTCCTCACAGTGTCCCATGCATGCTGCCCCCTCCTGACAGTGTCCCATGCATGCTGCCCCCTCCTGACAGTGTCCCATGCATGCTGCCCCCTCCTGACAGTGTCCCATGCATGCTGCCCCCTCCTGACAGTGTCCCATGCATGCTGCCCCCTCCTGACAGTGTCCCATGCATGCTGCCCCCTCCTCACAGTGTCCCATGCATGCTGCCCCCTCCTCACAATGTCCCATGCATGCTGCCCCCTCCTCACAGTGTCCCATGCATGCTGCCCCCTCCTCACAATGTCCCATGCATGCTGCCCCCTCCTCACAATGTCCCATGCATGCTGCCCCCTCCTCACAGTGTCCCGTGCATGCTGCCCCTCTCCATGAGGTCCTAATGCTGCCTTCCTCTTTTCCATAATGACATCTCCGTGCTGCCCCACTCATCATACTAAGACCACCACACTAGCGCTTATGCTGAGACACACACACACACACACACACACACACACACACACACGCACACACACACACTACCCCACTCTTGATATTGACTCCCCTACATTGTTCCACTCCATACTGAGCCCACACATGCTGCCCCTTCTCCATAATGAGCTCCCAATGCTGCCCCCCTCTCATTCCTTACACTTCCCTACATCGATATTGTCATTGCTCTATCCCTCAACCCTTGTCCTCTGTCTCTAGCATTGGCCCCTCTCTTCCATTCCCCCAGCAGCAGCCTCTCTCCCCCCGCCTCCAGCAGCAGCCTCTCCCCCAGCATCAGCCTCTCTCCCCCCAGCCTCCCCCAGCATCAGCCTCTCTCCCCCAGCCTCCCTCAGCATCAACCTCCCTGCTCCCAGCTTACCCCAGCATCAGCCTCTCTCCTCCCATCCTCCCCCAGCATGAGCCTCCTCCAGCATCAGCCTCTCTCCTCCCAGCCTCCCCAAGCATCAGCCTCCCTGCTCCCAGCTTCCCCCCAGCATCAGCCTCCCTCCTCCCAGCCTCCCCCAGCATCAGCCTCCCTCCTCCCAGCCTCCCCCAGCATCAGCCTCCCTCCTCCCAGCCTCCCCCAGCATCAGCCTCCCTCCTCCCAGCCCCCCTCCTCCAAGCCTCCCCCAGCATCAGCCTCCCAGAGCATCAGCCTCCCTCCTCCCCCTCCCAGCCTCCCCCACCATCAGCCTCTCTCCTCCCAGCCTCCCCCAGCATCAGCCTCCCTGCTCCCAGCTTCCCCCAGTATCAGCCTCCCTCCTCCCAGCATCAGCCTCCCTCTTCCCAGCCTCCCCCAGCATCAGCCTCCCTCTTCCCAGCCTCCCCCAGCATCAGCCACCCTCATCCCAGCCTCCCCCAGCATCAGCCACCCTCATCCCAGCCTCCCCCAGCATCAGCTACCCTCCTCCTAGCCTCCCCCAGCATCAACCACCCTCCTCCCAGCCTCCCCCAGCATCAGCCTCCCAGCCTCCCCCAGCATCAGCCTCCCAGCCTCCCCCAGCATCAGCCTCCCGCCTCCCCCAGCATCAGCCTCCCGCCTCCCAGCCTCCCCCAGCATCAGCCTCTCTCCTCCCAGCCTCCCCCAACATCAGCCTCTTCTCCTCCCAGCCTCCCACAGCATCAGCCTCCCTCCTCCCAGCTTCCCCCAGCATCAGCCTCCCTCCTCCCAGCCTCCCCCCAGCATCAGCCTCCCTCCTCCCAGCCTCCCCCAGCATCAGCCTCCCTTCTCCCAGCCTCTCTCCTCATCAGCCTCCCTCCTCATCAGCCTCCCTCCTCATCAGCCTCCCTCTCCCCCTCCCAGCCTCCCCCAGCATCAGCCTCTTTCCTCCCAGCCTCAGCCTCCCTCCTCCCAGCCTCCCCCAGCCTCAGCCTCCCTCCTCATCAGCCTCCCTCCTCCCAGGCTCCCCCAGCATCAGCTTCCCTCCTCCCAGCCTCCCCCAGCATCAGCCTCCCTCAGCATCATCCTCCCTCAGCATCAGCCTCCCTCCTCCAAGCCTCACCCCTCCCAGCTTCCCCCAGCATCATCCTCCCTCCTCCCAGCCTCCCTCAGCATCAGCCTCCCTCCTCCAAGCCTCACCTTCCCCCTCCCAGCCTCCCCCAGCATCAGCCTCTCTCCTCCCAGCCTCCCCCAGCATCAGCCTCCCCCAGCCTCAGCCTCCCTCCTCCCAGCCTCCCCCAGCCTCAGCCTCCCTCCTCCCAGCCTCCCCCAGCATCAGCATCCCTCCTCCTAGCCTCCCCCAGCATCAACCACCCTCCTCCCAGCCTCCCCCAGCATCAGCCTCCCAGCCTCCCCCAGCATCAGCCTCCCAGCCTCCCCCAGCATCAGCCTCCCGCCTCCCCCAGCATCAGCCTCTCTCCTCCCAGCCTCCCACAGCATCAGCCTCCCTCCTCCCAGCTTCCCCCAGCATCAGCCTCCCTCCTCCCAGCCTCCCCCAGCATCAGCCTCCCTTCTCCCAGCCTCCCTCCTCATCAGCCTCCCTCCTCATTAGCCTCCCCCTCCCCCTCCCAGCCTCCCCCAGCATCAGCCTCTCTCCTCCCAGCCTCAGCCTCCCTCCTCATCAGCCTCCCTCCTCCCAGGCTCCCCCAGCATCAGCCTCCCTCCTCCCAGCCTCCCCCAGCATCAGCCTCCCTCAGCATCAGCCTCCCTCCTCCAAGCCTCACCTTCCCCCTCCCAGCCTCCCCCAGCATCAGCCTCTCTCCTCCCAGCCTCCCCCAGCATCAGCCTCCCCCAGCCTCAGCATTCCTCCTCCCAGCCTCCCCCAGCCTCAGCCTCCCTCCTCCCAGCCTCCCCCAGCATAAGCCTCCCTCCTCCCAACCTCCCTCAGCATCAGCCTCCCTCCTCCCAACCTCCCCCAGCATCAGCCTCCCTCCTCCCAGCCTCCCCCAGCATCAGCCTCCCTCCTCCTAGCCTCCCCCAGCATTAGCCTCCCTCCTCCCAGCCTCCCCCAGCATCAGCCTCCCTCCTCCCTCAGCCTCCCTCCTCCAAGTCTCCCTCAGCATCAGCTTCCCTCCTCCAACCCTCCCCCTCCCCCTCCCAGCCTCCCCCAGCATCAGCCTCCCTCAGCATCAGCCTCCCTCAGCATCAGCCTCCCCCAGAATCAGCCTCTCTCCTCCCAGCCTCCCCCAGCATCTGCCTCTCTCCTCCCAGCCTCAGCCTCTCAGCCTCTCTCTCTCCCCCCAGCCTCCCCCCAGCCTCAGCCTCTCTCCCCAGCCTCCCCCCCAGCCTCAGCCTCTCTCTCCCCCCAGCCTCTCCCCCAGCCTCCCTCTCCCCCCAGCCTCCCCCAGCATCTGCCTCTCTCCTTTCAGCTTCTCTCTCCCCCCAGTCTCCCCCCCAGCTTCAGCCTCTCTCTCCCCCCAGCCTCAGCCTCTCTCCCCCCAGCCTCTCTCTCCCCCCCAGCCTTAGCCTCTCTCTCCCCCCAGCCTCAGCCTCTCTCTCCCCCCAGCCTCAGCCTCTCTCCCCCCAGCCTCAGCGTCTCTTTCCCCCCAGCCTCCCTCTCCCCCAGCCTCAGCCTCTCTCCCCCCAGCCTCAGCCTCTCTTCCCAGCCTCAGCCTCTCGCTCTCTTCCCAGCCTCCCCCCAGCCTAAGCCTCTCTCTCTTCCCAGCCTCAGCCTCTCTCTCTCTTCCCAGCCTCCCTCCAGCCTCAGCCTCTTTCTCTTCCCAGCCTCTCTCTCTTCCCAGCCTCCCCCAGCCTCAGCCTCTCTCCCCCCAGCCTCCCCTTGCATGATTATAGTGGACAAAAAGAGGCATCGCAACGATCATCAACTAGCCTGTAAGGAGCCCATACATTCTAGGCTCTGCCTCTGCCTTACCTGCTCCGGTGCCCGCTGCCCTGCTCTGGCTGGCTCCTCTTCTGGCTGGCTCCAGCTTCAGACGCGTCCTCCTCCGCGGCGTGTGTCGTCTGCAGCATTGGACGCTGCAGCACGGGGCAGTCAGCTGATTGTTGCGCCCGCGCGCCTCTGACCCCGGAAGTGCAGGAGATGGAACTTCCGGGGTTAATCAGCTCACTATGCCTGGCGCCTCTCCTCCCTCTCACCCCCCCCCCCCCCCCCCGAACACAGCCGAGTGTAACGGAGGGAGGGACGAGGGGCGGGGATGTAAAAAAAAAAATAAAAAAAATAACAAAAAATTATATATATATTTTTTTTTTTTTTGTTGCCAGAAAGTGCCGCCCCCCGCAACGTGCCGCCCTAGGCACGGGACCACGGGTGCCTAGTGGCAAATACGGCCCTGCCTATACATCTACCCATGCAAATCTGATCTAAAAAGTATTCCACATCTTTCCTATCGCAAAACTTTCCTATTGCACCAGTAAATGACATGCATATAAAACCTTTTCCCAATATTACGCAGACTGCAAGCAAATGCAGAACTCCTGTGGTGGAAAGTCCTTGCAGTAGATAAAGTCTTGTTGACAGAGCATCTCCCTAATTTAAGAGTTCTGAAATAGATTTTCTCTGGTTAGACAATGTCTATCTAGGCTCTTCCCGGAATAACTGTACGAAAAAAATCCATATAAATATCTGCAACCTGTATAGGGTCATAGTACAAAAAGCAAATCAGATGAGAAACATTCAAGACAAAGCTATTAGGACAAGGATAATAACTGCAGCATGTAACATGATAGTGGGGGAGCAGGCATTATAACTGAAAAATAGCTGCTTTCTCATGACGCATCTATAAGGGATAAGCAGGTTATCCTGCAGAAACACCTCCCCGTACTATATCTCCCTAAATAAAGACGAGAACCACGACTTTATTGCAGGAATGGCCACAGTTTTATTTTTACCGTATATATGTATACCAAAACTCGTGGCCCAACATGCCACTCAATTGTTCAACTTAACCTTATACATATATACCCGTATAACCAGAAACACCGATAGATCCGTCCGAGAGGCAAACCATCATTCCTAACCCCCCGGCCGTAACCTCCAAACCGGCCCAGAGGACCACCTCGGCCGTGATCACCCGGCCCAAGGTAAGGGGTAACAACGTTCCATCGTTAATTACCCCTACCCAGAACCTGCGGGACCTCCGCCCACAAGTTCCCATCCACTCCGAAGCCACTCCCCTTGAGCGACTTCGTACCAAACAACCGACTGTCGGTACTCCCAACCTCTCAGACGGACCTATCACCCCGCTGTGACAACAATAGATTAGCAACTCAACCTTGTATTCACCTTTATTCCTTTTTTTTTTTTTTTTTTTTAAAAAACCATCACCGTTTCACTTTTTTTTTTTTTTTTAATCTTTTTTTTTTTTTTTTTATAAACATATACATAAAAATTATATATCCGGGCGGGCGGGTGGGACACAGAGATCAAGCGACGAAAGGGGAGGTGATCAGTACACCCCCCTCTCTTATACCTCTCACAACACCCCACCCCATCCTTGCTCCCCCCCAATCCCCTTACAGCTCCCTTCTACCAATCCTGTACTCCCACATATCCCCCATCCCATGCAAACCCCATTAACCCTTTCCTAACCTTGCACCCTCCCGATCGTCATGGGGTCCATTCACCCCTATGGGGCTCATTGCCCTTCTTGACGCATCTATAAGGGATAAGCAGGTTATCCTGCAGAAACACCTCCCCGTACTATATCTCCCTAAATAAAGACGAGAACCACGACTTTATTGCAGGAATGGCCACAGTTTTATTTTTACCGTATATATGTATACCAAACTCGTGGCCCAACATGCCACTCAATTGTTCAACTTAACCTTATACATATATACCCGTATAACCAGAAACACCGATAGATCCGTCCGAGAGGCAAACCATCATTCCTAACCCCCCGGCCGTAACCTCCAAACCGGCCCAGAGGACCACCTCGGCCGTGATCACCCGGCCCAAGGTGAGGGGTAACAACGTTCCATCGTTAATTACCCCTACCCAGAACCTGCGGTACCTCCGCCCACAAGTTCCCATCCACTCCGAAGCCACTCCCCTTGAGCGACTTCGTACCAAACAACCGACTGTCGGTACTCCCAACCTCTCAGACAGACCTATCACCCCGCCACAGGCCGGCCAAGTGACACCCTTACTTGGCCCGAGCCCCCCACACCCCCAGTGCTTGCTCTAGGCCATCCCTCAAACCCAACATCCATAAATCCAGACCCACATCAGTCAGATGAACCCCATCTCTCCTCAGATACTGCTCCGTGGACTCCTCCAATTCTCTATGCCGCACCACCAACCCCCCATTTCTCGCCACAAACCTGCCAATAGCCCGGTTCAGCTTGCTCCGGGCCCTATTAATACGGTCTACCGACCTCCCAAAACGCCACTGCGCCCGAGCTATAATGTCTGACCAAACGATAACTATGCCCGGGAACGCCCTCCACAAATGCAACAGGTCCAGCTTAATATCCCTTTTCAATTCCCTCGCCGACCTCACTCCCAAATCGTTCCCCCCCACATGCAAAATTAACACATCAGGGACCCGATCCATCCGGCTATAATAAGCCACCTCAGGGCGCACTCTACCCCAGGTCATGCCCCGAATACCGAGCCACTTTACTCGAGCTTCCGACACCGACACTCCAAGCTGCCGACCGTCACGTCGCACATCCGCCCGTAACGCTCCCCAATACACATAGGAGTGCCCGAGGATCCACACAAGACATGGACCTAAAATACAAAGACCACGAATAAAAACAGCAACAGAACAAGAAATTGCCCCACAAAACCGGCATCAAACACCAACCTTGAATCCCCCACCCCTGACCATCACCTGACCAAGTGAGGCCTAATGTACAAACGGAACCTGGAAGACTCCCACCTCCCAATCCGCCGGATACAGTCCTCACTCAAACCCCACCTGGCGGCCTCCGTTGCCGCCCCAATCCGGAAAGAGTGAGACCCGTACTCACGTGGCTCCTCCCCCACCCTTGCTAGAGCCATCTTCAGCACCGCATTGAATTGATACCGCGACAAAGCCAATCCGTCCGCATGTCTAAGAAAAACACCAGGGTAACCGCCGCGCACTTTTAAAAACTCTGACACATGTAACACTGGGCACAACTGGTGCCCCGATAAAGCGAACAACACTACTAAGCGCCCCCGGCCCCTCTGATCCGTCTTAGAAAAGCGAAGCCGACATTCCACTCTATCCTCCCCCAGCATTACATCACCCAACAGCAAACCACCCATCGCTTGCTTAGTCGGGCTGACCAATTCGCCAATACGAAAGGCCCCAAAAAACGCCAGTACAAAAGCTACCGAAAACAACACCCGGTCATAAGGAGACGAACATAACTCCCCTAAACACCCCACTAAACGCACCAACAATGGCAATGACACCGGCCGCCTAGAGTCACGCGACTGAGCCCCTTTCCGAAAACCCTTCATTGCCTGTCGCACCAGAAAATCCTTAGTTGCGTCCCGAACCCCTTGCATCTGGAACAAAAAGGCCAACACCGCCAACTTGCAACCAATCACCGAAACCGACCTGCCTTCCGAAAAATCCCCACTTATTAACATCAGTACCCCCAATACTCGACCCTTGTAACCCGACTCCATGAACTCCCTACTTTCCAACTCTGCCCATTCCTTCCACACCGCCTGATATCGGCACCAAGTAGCCTCAGACACCGATCTCCGAATTCCCTCAAATGCTATACCGATGCCAGGTCCCACAGCCAGTTCGGGCAAGGTTCTCCCTCCGCGTCCGCTTCCGGCACCAGCTTCCTGAACCTGCAAAACTGAAACCGTGATAGCGCATCAGCCACCTCGTTGTGAATCCCAGGCACATGCCGAGCCACCACGCAAATGTTTAACTCCAAGCAACGCAACACGAGATGCCTTAAATACCCCACAACCGGCGGGGATTTTGCCGACAGTGCGTTGATGGAATGCACCACCGCCATGTTGTCACAATGCATGCAAACCCTTCTTCCAGCAAAAACAGGGCCCCACAACTCCACCGCCACAATAATGGGAAACAATTCCAACAGCGCCAAATTCCTCACCAAACCTGCTTCCACCCAACGCTGCGGCCACTTTCCCACGCACCAGCGTGTTTGAAAAATTGCTCCAAAACCCGTCGCCCCAGCAGCATCAGTGTACAATTCCAGCTGGCTATTGGACACTGCCTCGCTCATCCAAAGGGTCCGACCGTTGTACCGGTCCAAGAACTCCTCCCACACCAACAAATCCCCTTTCATCATTTTTGTCACTCGGACAAAGTGATTTGGAGCTTTTACCCCCGCGGTTGCGCCCGCCAGTCTCCTATTAAATATCCGCCCCATCGGCATAATGCGACAAGCGAAATTCAATTTTCTGAGCACTGACTGCAACTCGCGCAACCGCACCTTCTTGGCCTGAGACAAAAACCGCACCGACGCCTTCAAATCCAACAGCTTCCCCTCCGGCAACCGGCATTCCATTGCCAGTGTATCAATTTCGATACCTAAGAAACATAAAACCGTCACCGGCCCTTCTGTTTTGTCTTTTGCCAACGGAATACCCAGGCTCCGCGCGATCCGCTCTAACGTAAACAACAACAAGGAGCAAACCGAAGAGCCCGCCGGACCCACGCAAAAGAAGTCATCCAAATAGTGAATCACCGAATGGACTCCTGCCACCTCCTTGACTACCCATTCCACAAACGTACTGAATGCCTCAAAATAAGCACACGAAATGGAACAGCCCATCGGCAAACAACGATCCACATAGTATTCACCATCCCACATACACCCCAAGAGATGAAAGCTCTCTGGATGCACCGGGAGTAAACGAAAAGCTGCTTCCACATCCGCCTTTGCCATCAGGGCCCCCCGCCCCGCTACCCTTACCAGCTCCAAGGCCCTATCGAACGATACATAACATACCGCCGACAATTCCGGTGATATCCCATCATTCACCGACAATCCCGCCGGATAAGATAAATGATGAATGAGCCGAAATTTGTTCGGCTCCTTCTTAGGAACCACCCCAAGGGGGGAAATCCGTAAATTGGAGAATGGCGGGTCCTGGAATGGGCCCGCCATCCTTCCCAACTCCACCTCCTTCTGCAGCTTTTCCTTCACCACCGCCGGATGTTCTTTTGCGGACCTCAGGTTTCCCGGGCGAAACACCGGCGCCTCAGATTCAAACGGAATCCGAAAGCCCTCCGTAAAACCCCGTTCCAACAACTCCGCCGCCCGAACATCCGGGTATCTACTTAAATAGGGAAGCATCGCCTCGACCCTCACTGGCGTCCTCCCTTTTTCCAGATCCATCCCCCGCCTTTCCTTTCCCTTTCTTGAAGCACCTGGCCAGAGGGTGGGACCCTCCACATCCGGAACACTCGTGTTTAAACCGACAAGAGGCCCCGAACTTACACTGTCCCTCGTTATACTGCCAACAAGCTCCCTTTTTCTGTCCAGCCGAGGACCCGCCGCTCGCACCCGGGCTCCCGGCACCCCCTCGAAAGGGCTGAACCGGCGCCATCATTAACCGCATCCACAAAGAAATATCCTTGTGGCCCCACTGGACTCCCGGCCGCAGAGCCTTCCGTTGCCGGAACTGCTCATCATATCTCAACCACCCTAAACCGCCGTATACTCTATACGCTTCCCCTATCGCATCCATATATCCAAATAGGGCGGAACAATGCTCCGGCTCCTTTTCCCCGATCACGCTGGCTAAGATCGCAAAGGCCTGTAGCCAGTTAGTAAACGTCCTCGGAATCAACCTATACCTCCGTTTTTCCTCATCCTCCTTCTCCTTTTTTGTATCACTGGGCTTTACCTTATCCAAATTAAACTTTTCCAAGGGAAGCAGGGAAAAAATTTCCACATACTCCCCTTTCCAAATCTTTTCCCTCACCTCCTTTTTCAAATGAACCCCTAACTGACCTTCAAAACACACATAAATTTCACTCCTCGCCCTATCATCCAAGCGCACAACCTCATCCTCCTTTTCTTTCTCCTTTTCCGCCTCCTTACTTGCGCCCCCGGAAGCCGCCCCACCTGCCTCCTGTCCCGTACCTGCCGCCGAGGTCGGGTCCCCCGCCGCAACCTCGCGCACCGGCGCATCTGTCCGCACCACCTCCGTGGGGCCCACCCACGCCCCCACCGGAGCCCCAGGCCCAGTCCGACTAACCCGTTCCGCAGACAACCCCTGCAACACCCCCATAAGCTGCCCCCAAAACTCCGGACCCGGTAAACCAGACTGCCCGACCGCACTCGCCCCCAGCGCAACGCGTCCCGCGACGGAACCCCCGCTCGCACTACCAACAGCATGAAACATTTCTGTTGTCTGCTCACCAGGCTGCCATTGCGCCGACCCCGGAACAGCCGTGCCACGATCTTCCTGCTGCCGCTCCGTCCGACCCGCCGCTGCTCCTTCTTCCTCGCTGGAGTCAGATGCGCTGCCGAAATCCTCAGGGGGGACCAGCGAGGGGACAGCCCGCACCTGGCGGCCGTCGACCCCCACGGTCACCGCACCCTGCTCGTCCGGGCGACTCCTGCTTGACCTCTTCCGTTTCTCCTGCCGTGGCGCCCTGCCGCCGTCTTTCCTCGCTGTAGTCGTGCCATCCTGCTGCGCCGCCACTTCTCCTGCCGTCCTCAGAGGGCTCTCTCCCTGCCGACTGCAGGAAGGCCGTGCCGAGCTTGCTCCTCGCCGGGACCCTCCCCCAGCACGCTCCTCGCCGGGGGGGACCGTGACTACCGATCTGCTCCGTGCCTGCGGGCCACCATACCCCTCCTCCGATCTCCTGCCCTCGCCGCGCGCATCCGCTCCCGTCCTCCGTCCTGTAGCTCTCCCCTGCGGCCTGCAGGGAGTCTCCTCCGGCAATCCGGCACGCCGAGCGCCACCCCCAGCCGGCACATCACTGGGGGCTGCCGTCATCCCTGCTTCGGTCCGATGCTGCGCAGGCCGCGGACCGGAAGTGGGCCTCGCCGAGGCTCCGCCCACCCCCGACCCACGGGATCTCCGACGCGGATTCCTCCCGGTGGCCGGCTGCTCCCCTAGGTGAGTGGAAGGGCTCCGCCGCTGCTCCGGAGGGTCCCCGCAGGGGCTCCTTGATCGTATTCTCCCCCTCCCGCTGGGGGAGTAGCGCTCCGGCGGTCGCGCCCGCCGAGCACGTAGCATCGGCCCGGGCGCTGGAACAGCAGGCGGCGCCGCTCCAGCCCCACAGACCGCTGCCAGCTGCTGCCTCAGGGCATCCACGCCTAATACCTCGGAGGCCCCCCGCACCATCTCCAGCAGTTCAGCAAGGGCAGCCATGGCAGGAGGCAGCAGTACGTCCTGGGACACAGACGAAAGCGGAGTTGATCAGTACACCCCCCTCTCTTATACCTCTCACAACACCCCACCCCATCCTTGCTCCCCCCCAATCCCCTTACAGCTCCCTTCTACCAATCCTGTACTCCCACATATCCCCCATCTCATGCAAACCCCATTAACCCTTTCCTAACCTTGCACCCTCCCGATCGTCATGGGGTCCATTCACCCCTATGGGGCTCATTGCCCTTCTTTTACAGGATTTTCTCCATCATAAGGATTCATGGCTCAGAGACTCACCCCTAGAGGATGTCGGTAGGCTTAGTGTCTGGTATCCTTATGCAGTCATTGGGGAAGATCACACAATAAAGAAAAAAAACAGTGTTCTGCTTCTAAAATTTTACAAAAGATGTCTGAGCACCTTCAGTAATAATTTATATTCCCTGGAACGCTCCTCTAAATAAGCTTTTATATGGGTGCTTCTACATGTGCCAACCGAGACGTCTTTGTTCTGTGCTGTACATTACAGCAAAGAAAAGCCATATGGGTTTTATCACAAATATCCGCGTCTTCGCAACATACCTTCTACAGGTAAAACAAGTGTGAAGGACTTGTTATCTCTACAGACGCTGTCAGTGTTGGACTGGGATACTGAAGACAATAATAATATAATATTTATTCATTTATATAGCGCTATTAATTCCACAGCGCTTTACATACAATGTCAACACTGTCCCCATTGGGGCACAATCTAAAGGGTACTTTACACGCTGCGATATCGGTATCGATATCGCTAGCGAGTGTACCCGCCCCGTCGGTTGTGCGTCACGGGCAAATCGCTGCCCGTGTCGCACAATATCGCTTACACCCATCACACTACTTACCTGCCTAGCGACGTCGCTGTGACCGGTGAACCGCCTCCTTTCTAAGGGGGCGGTTCGTTCGGCGTCATAGCGACGTCACTAAGCGGCCGCCCAATAGTAGAGGAGGGGCGGGGATGAGCGGGCCGAACATCCCGCCCACCTCCTTCCTTATTGTCGGCGGGACGCAGGTACGATGAGTTTCCTCGTTCCTGCGGTGTCACACATAGCAATGTGTGCTGCCGCAGGAACGACAAATAACCTCGTTACTCACCAGTCAACGATATTTGGTGTTTGGACGACCTTTTCAAAACCAACGATTTTAACCACTTTTGTGATTGTTGAAGGTCGCTCGTACGTGTCACACGCTGCGATGTCGCTAACGACGCCGGATGTGCATCACAAGCACCGTGACCCTGACGATAAATCATTAGCGACGTCGCAGCGTGTAAAGCACCCTTAAGTTATCTATCAGTATGGGGTTTTTTTGTACTGTGGGAGGAAACCGGAGTACCCGGAGGAAACCCACGCAACACGGGGAGAACATTCAAACTCCTTGCAGATAGTGTCCTTGGTGGGATTTGAACCCAGGACCCCAGCGCTGCAAGACTGCAGTGCTAACCACTGAGTCAGCATTCCGCCTAAGATTGGCTACTCTCAGTGTCAGAAACAAAATAATAATCTTATAGTTAGGATACCCTTTAATGGCTAACAAAAATAAAATACAGTATGCTAGAAAGGAAGTTTCCAAGACTACTTAGTTCTCTTCATCAGTCATGGCATCAGGCTGAGATCGGCGTGGCTGCTATGGTGGCGTATGACGTCACTGGCATGCCAGCAGCAGTTGCCTGCCTTTGATTTGGTCGGTGGTGTGTATTGTGGTGCAGAGACTCGATGGGTCTCTGAGCCTCGATGCATTTTAGCTGTATGTGCATCCTTGTACAAACACATCCAGCTGAAGTAAGTGTGACACCCTGGCCTATCAGGTCATCACAGGGTATTGTGCAATCTGCCCTTCTGTGTAATATCCAACTCCTCCTTGGTTACGGGTCCCTCACCTTTGGTGTTGCCAAGATCAAGCTAATCAAAATCCTAGGAATACTCTGCACCACACCAACCAGACACACCAGTTGATGGCCTGAGTGGAATAGGGTCAGGAGTGTTAGGGGACAGTCAGTTGAGGAGTGATTCTCAAGAGGAGAGGTTGCAAGTGAGTTAAGCAGTGACTCTCAAGAGGAGAGGTCAGGAGCTGGACTCCGTGAACTACTATGTGGCAGACGTTGGTCTGGGCCTGGTATGAGCTGTACCCAAGTCGCAGGGGATTGTGACAAGGGGCACGGACTGTCGAGGAGGATAGCTGGCGGCCTTGTGCCATCACCGAGCAGGGGCCAGGGCACGTCGGGGTACGTGGACCCTAGGTCAGGGAGTAGCTTTAAGCGTCCTGACAATTTACCCGACGAGGACGGAACCTTCAAGATCCGTTCTCCACCCACTCCAAAATCGGGGTACTAGCGCAACGAGGGGGATAGGACTTTCCACTACACGGTCCAGAAAATCCCAAGTGTGAACCCTGAGAGCAAGCTCACCCAGTTAGCCATACTGGGGAGCGGGACCCAATTAGTTTCAGACTAAAGGGACCAACTAGAAGACAAGGTGCCACGGGAAAAGGTCACAGGCCAACAGGCAACACCAACGGGCACGGGACCCAGGTGTGCTCCCTCTCAGTGGCAGCGGTGTCCAGAACTTTGGTTTACTACAGTTGTTGGTGTCAGCGTTATTGGACTGAGTGAGTATGCAAGAGACCCTTACCATCCCAACGGCACATCCCCATCACCTTCACCAGGTCCCAGCCCAACAGCTGGGGGCTGGTATTCCCAGACTGGGGAGACCCATGCTTATTGGGCCACTCCCCACCTAAAAATAGCAGCCTGCAGCTGCCCGGAATTGCCACATCCATTAGATGCGACAGTCCCGGTGCTTTACCTGGCTCTTCTGGCTTGGTGCGGGGTAATAAGGGAATAATGTCACCTCACAGCTGCTACTAACCTTTAGATTAGTAATGGGAGAGCTCAGCATTTGAGAAGTGGTGGTGAAGGACCTGTGCTATTGTCACGATCATGTGATTGTAATGGACAAAGATCAGCAGAGATTTTGGAAGACCTGTGGTGTAATCAATTACAATGCTGGGGGTGTGACTAAGTGACAAAAATAATCATGCCTGAACTTGAGTGACAGTGACTGATTGTCATGTCCCCACGGGAGTCCACTCCTGCAACTTCTGCTCCGATCGCCAGACGACGCCATGTTCCCACCATGGATAGTGCTGGTGATGGGAGAGGAGTCGGTGCCTGTGGCTCTGCGGAGCACAGGCTCCCCTCATACACTAGGCTGGGTTTCCCTGGAACCTGCAGTACCACTGGCTGACTGTAGGTGGCGTGTGTCTTCTAGCTGAAGTTGCCAACATTCACCTGCAGCCAATGGGAAGACACCACACCCTTCTTATTCCCCCTCCTGTCACATGACCATTGCCAGAGATAGTTCTGTACTCCTGGTTCATGTGCTGTTTGTATGTTGATGCCTGTGCGCTGACCTTTGCTTGTTGTTTGACTACCCTCCTGCCTGTCGTTTTTGTACCTTGCTGCCAGTTCCGGATTTGACCTCTGTTTTGTCTCCTCACTACGCCCTTGCCTGCCGATTCTGTTCCTGTTTAGCATCTCCTGGTTTTTGACCCTGCCTGACGACCACGGACTACAGCCTACCACAGGTAGTGAACTCTGGGGCTCTGAGTAATTCCAAATCCCTGTATAGGGGTTAAAGGGTTGCAGAGTTCTTGGGGTCCTGCTTTGTGAGCGGCTTTTCTCTAGACTCCCCTTACAGCCAGTCTGAGTCTGTGGCTCCAATCAGGCATTACACTGATCCCAGCAAAAACTCCACCCCTATGGTTGAAACCTAAGGTATTTCCGGCATTCATTTAAGCATATGAAGTCTTTTTTTTTTTTTTAGATAAGTATATGGAATTTCTTTTTTAAACCATGTTTGTGATGCATGTTAGGACAACACTAATTCTGCTATGAAAGGAATGAACAAGTTGGTGGCATATGGCAACATCTATGTTTTCCATTCTTCAAAAACGACTTTGTTTATAGCATAGATATTGAATAGAGAGTAATGCTCTATAATAATTTAGAGAAATGCATGAAGGTTTGGAGGGCTTGGGGTCCCTGTTAGCTTCCCTTTTGTTATTAATAATAATAATAATAATAATAATAAAAAACAATGTATGATACAATGTAGACCACTTTTGCAAATTATGAGCAAATACTGAGAGTAGGCAGGGGAAATCCAATACTTTCTTAGGCAATATGACAGAGGAAAAGAATTGTTGATACATAAATATTTCTCTTCTTTTTTTCTGTAGATTATCCATGGTGACAGATTAAGCAGTTGATAGATCACATTGTACAGAATATTTCTGCAGCTAATCCCAAAATGTGGCAGAGAACGAGATGTCCCTTTGCTCCCTGCCTAGATGCTTGGATACATGTCACAATACATCATTTATTACAACAGTGATTTCACTTGGATTAGAAGACTGCTATGGATTTAACGAGGTGAAATCCTCATTGACCTAAGGAATAATTCTATCTAATGAAATATTCATCAGAGAATTATTTTTAGGTGTATCTTCCTGCAGATCATTACATGTTGATTTGCTGATTATTTTTAGATGATTTACTTTGGCTTTAGGCTTTCGATTTAAAAATACGTTCATGTTTTGGACCGATCCTTCTTTGGTGGACTGCGAAAACTTCTATTAATAATTAACCAGATTGTTTCTATGTTTATAGATGTTTCCATGACTCGTCTATATTTCACAGACCAAATCAGATGAACACATCACATATTTCAGCTATCATGCAACGCCGCATATTTTATATAGTACACATGTCACTCACAACAAAGTATAATGTTGCGACTCAGCAAAGCCCATTATTCACAAAGAAACATACATGAAAGAATCCTGATCGAGTAGCTCCTTTGCCTTCCTGGCTTTTCAGAACCCTGACTACTCAAGGCTCCGGTACATATCAAGTATTCAAGGTTTCCTGTTCCTGCTTTTGACATACAGGGAAAAAAGTTGTGATTACCCATCAATTTTTGCTTTTAAAACACAGGGACAGCTCTCCAATTAAGGACACTACTGAATAGCTCAGTATACTATGGCTTAAGAGGCTGCAAGATGCGCCAAATTTATTAAAGAAAAACACTTATCTTTGTCAATTAGGTGCATCTTTCTCCAAAACTATCTTCTTTTTTTTTTGCTTATAAAAGGCGTCATGAATTACTATGCATCTTTAATTGTAATTTTTCCCATTTATTTTAGCATCCAGAAAGTCCACATCTAGGGCATGCTGTGACTTGAAAGACATGTCATGAACCCATCCCATCAATTACCCCTAAGAAAAAAACAAATACTTTATACTTTACAGTTGACCTTATGTAACATCTGGGGAAAAGAAAAATAAATGCATGACCAAGTAACAGTGCATTTTTTTTATTAAAAACACTGGAACCACCTGTAAATTTACCTGCTGGTAGAATGCTCGTGGGCGGGTACAGTAGCCCTCTGTACCAGTCTGTCACTTCTAGAATCCTCGTAGGTGGGTGCTGTATGCCTTTGTTACAGTCTGTCACTTATAGAATCCTCGTGGGCAGGGTACTGTAGCCCTCTGTACCAGTATGTCACTTATAGAATCCTCGTGGGTGGGTGCTGTATGCCTCTGTTACAGTCTGTCACTTATAGAATCCTCGTGGGCAGGTGCTGTATCTCTCTGTACCAGTCTGTCACTTATAGAATCCTCATGGGCAGGGTACTGTAGCCCTCTGTACCAGTATGTCACTTATAGAATCCTCGTGGATGGGTGCTGTATGCCTCTGTTACAGTCTGTCACTTATAGAATCCTCATGGGCAGGGTACTGTAGCCCTCTGTACCAGTCTGTCACTTATAGAATGCTCGTGGGAGGGTGCTGCATCCCTCTGTACTAGTCTGTCACTTACTTAGCCAGAAATAGGGTCCTTGTACAGTACATGAGGCTTTTGCAGTTCAATAGCTCAGACTTCAGGTACCTATACCAATTTTGGTATAAAATACCGACATGGTGATGACTAACTCGTGTATATAGGGCCACCTGGCTATGTAAGTATATATCAGGATGAAGAAAAATCAGATGCTGAATATTACAGTTCTCAGTACTTTGTTCTCGCAGGTGACATGCTGCTGGTAGAGATGTATAGCATACAATTATGTACCCTCCATACATTGTAAAAAAAACATACAGGGAACCCCATAATTGTTTTGCATGTGATCTGAGCTTACGCACTAGTTGAAGTAAAAGATTGAGGAGTCATTTTCATGTTACCCCATCATATTGTTAAGGTGAACTCTTACAAAGTTCCACAAGTTGCCTACTGCCTGATTCTAATTGGTGTCGATCGAGTGCATGCTTGAAAAATGAGATCAGACACACTGTCGAATATTCATCCTTCCTCGACCAAAGTCGGCCCAGACTCTGCCTGATTTATTCAAGGGCATGCCTTTATATAACCTAGGAAAGGGGCATGGTCGGCTCTACAGTGAGCATACTTAGATGTGTTCATTGGTCAGTGGGTTGAACAATGTGTTAGTCCATGAGCTGATTGGTGGGCGTCATCGTAGGCGGGTCTATGACGTTATTGGATGGATCCATGGTGATGGTGATGGGAGGGACGTCATCAGGTGAATCCATGCTGATGGTAGGGTCTGTGATGTCTACGGGAGCCATCTTGGGTTCCTCTGAAGACTGACGTGCTTATGTATAGAGAATTGATTTAATTGAACACACTTCTCACAATGCTCTATGTCCAGAGGTTAATTATTTCATCTTATGGCTATGTGCACATAGTGCGTTTTTCGCGGTGTTTTTGGGGTGCGTTTTTGGCCTCAAAACTGCATGACTTTGCTTCCCCAGCAAAGTCTATGAGTTTTCATTTTTGCTGTCCGCACACAACTTTTTATTTAAGCTGCGTTTTTGAGCTTAAAAAAAAAATGGACATATATATAAAAAAACCTCCCATCTGTATCCTTTTTAAACCATTGAAAGGCCCTGTTGCAGCCAGCTCCGGAGGTAAGTTGTTCCACAGATTAATATTCCTCATGGTAAGAGAAGCCTTGTCTTCAAGAGAGAACCTGTCTTTCTTCAGAGGGAGGGCACTTTATATATTAATAATGATAATATTTATTCACTTATATAGCACCATTAATTCCATAGTGGTTTACATACATCAACATCACTGTCCCCATTGGGGCTCAAATTCCAAATACCCTATCTGTATGTCTTTGGGTATGGCAGGAAATCAGAGAACCTGGAGGAAACCCAGCAAACACAGGGAGAACATACAAACTCCTTGCAGATGTTGTCCTTGGAGAGATTTGAACCTAGAACCTCAGTGCTGCAAAGCAAATATGTTAACCACTGAGCCACCATACTGCCCATAAGAAACTTTTTTGATACTTTATGTTTAGTATGAGCCATCTATGCACTGATGCAAGTTAATCATGTCTTTATTAGTCTGTGTGCCCACAATGAGCTTCTATCGTGTTTTTTTTCAGTGGGTCAAAAACGCAGTGTTTTAAAATACCGGCAAAGCAGATGGTATGTAGAGGAAGCTCATGTATTTCTGTGCTTCTTTTTTATGCTGTGGAAAACTCACCTGCAGAGCGTTTTTCCAATCTGCAGCATAGCAATTTCTCTTGCTGGCACGCTGAGTCTTCTGTGCAGAATTTCCCCATAGACTTAAGGCCCTGTCACACGCAGAGATAAATCTTTGGCAGATCTGTGGTTGCAGTGAAATCATGGACATATTGTTCCATTTGTACACAGCCACAAACCTGGCACTGATTGTCCACAATTTCACTGCAACCACAGATCTGCCAAAGATTTATCTCTGTGTGTGACAGGGCCTTTACATTAGATGTAAATCTGCACGTAAAATAACTCACTGTAAACGCATCAAAAATTCATGTCATCCGCACCTAAGAAAGTCAATACCAGGAAGTTTCAAAGTTTATTTAAAGAAGTACACACCAGAGACAACAAAAAAATTAGCGTCAAAAAAACCTAACTAAAGCAACTAAGAAAGTTTTAACATTAAGACTAGCATACCTCCCAACCGTCCCGGATACAGCGGGACAGTCCCTCTTCTGAGCCTTTGATCCCGGGTCCCGCCCGTGAGGCTGATTGTCCCGGGCTCCACCCACCCACTGTAGCCCCGCCTCGCTGTTTCTCTTCATTACAGAGCCGAGCGCGCACCTACTCCTGTGACTGCTGCTGAGGTATGAATCACCCCCTGCAGCAGAGCGACCCCCCTGCAGCAGAGCGACCCCCCTGCAGCAGAGCCGCCCCCCCCTGCACCAGAGCCGACCCCCCCCCCCTCCCCCAGAGCGGACATCCCCAGCCCGGAGCTTCCCTGCAGCTGTTCTCTCTGGCTCCCCGTGTGCGGCTTCTCACTGCTGCAGATACACGGGGAGTCAGGAAGCTGAGGAGACCGTGCAATCAGCACTTCTCTCTCCTGCAGATAGCACTGGCCAGTAATAACCTATGCAGAGTGACATCTGCAGGCTTCTATTAGCTTACCGATCAGTGGTCTCCTGCCTGTGGAGCTGCTGGGTCCTAGCTTCCCAACAACTTCAGCTCTGCTTTATCCTGGCTCCCCTACCAGTTAAAGGGAACCTGTCAGCAGAAATTTCACAATAAAAATAATAGATTCCCCTCTGCAGCTCCTGGGCTGCTTCTAGAAAGGTTCCTGTTGTTATTGTGCCCCCTTTGAGACCTACAAAAATACTTTATGAAGTCTTACCTTTTTGTATGCAAATGTGTTTTTATGGTCACGGGGGCGGGCTGTCTGGCGTCCGTTATTCCCCCTCCTGCCGCTTTACGCAGTCCCCCATTGCTCATTTACATACACAAGGACGCCTTCCTCATGTAACTGTCCTCCCGAAGTTTTGCGCATGTGAACGCTTTTTCAGGTGATTGCGCAGGCACGAGATTATGGGCGGCGCTGTGATTGTCATCAGCAGCGTTAACCAAGTACCCGCCCATAATCTCGTGCCCGCACTTTTCCCTCTGACTCCACTGTTATGCGCAAGTGCTGGCCATATGAACCATGTTACCTATTACTGCTTGCACGAGATTATGGGCGGGTACTTGGATGACTTTGCTGATGACAATCACAGCGCTGCCCATAATCTCGCGCCCATGGTAATAGGTAACGTGGTTCATATGGCCAGTGCTTGCGCATAACGGTGGAGGCAGAGTGAGAAGCGCGGGCACGAGATTATGGGCAGGTACTTGGATGACGCTGCTGATGACAATCACAGCGCCGCCCATAATCTCGCGCCTGCGCAATCACCTCAAAAGCGTTCACACTTTGCACAGTGCTCAGTCCGGCGAGAGTGGCACTGGGCATGCACAAAACTTCAGGAGGACAGTTACATGAGGAAGGCGTCCTCATGTATGGAAATGAGCAATGGGGGACGGCGTACAGCGGCAGGAGGGGGAATAACGGACGCCAGGCAGCCTGCCCCTGTGACCATAAAAACAGATTTGCATACAAAAAGGTAAGACTTCAGAAAGTATTTTTTTAGGTCTCAAAGGGGGCACAATAGCAACAGGAACCTTTCCAGAATGCAGCCCAGGAGCTGCAGAGGGGAATCTATTATTTTTTTTGCTAAATTTCTGGTGACAGTTTCCCTTTAAAGGGAAACTATCAGGTGCAATCTGCACTCAGAGCCAGGAGCAGTCCTGGGTGCATATTGCTATTCCCTGCCTAACCGTCCCTGTATACACTAGCATAGATAAAGGCATCTATAGAAAAAGTATTTTTAAAGAGCTTATATCTTATGCTAATTAGCGCGGGGACTAGTCCCAAGGGCGTTACTTCACTTGGCAGGTCGGCTCACATAGCGTGTTAGTACTCACACAGGGGCGTAATAACATGCCAACATGCTATGCGAGCCGACTAGCCAAGTGAAGTAACGCCCTTCGGACTAGTCCCCGCGCTCATTAGCATAAGATATAAGATCTTTAAAAATATTTGTTCTTGATCTCTTTATCTATGCTAGTGTATACAGGGACGGTTAGGCAGGGATTAGCAATATGTACCCAGAACTGCTCCTGGCTCTGAGTGCATATTGCACCTGACAGGTTCACTTTAAAGGGAACCTGTCACCAGATTTGGGGCCTATAAGCTGCGGCCACCACCAGCGGGATCTTATGTACACATTCTAACATGCTGCATACCTCCCAACCGTCCCGGATACAGCGGGACTTTCATGCTTTACGTTGTTTGTCCCGTTGCCACGGGCGGGACGGCCGGCTCCCGGGCTCCGCCCACCCACTCTCTCTCCGCCTCCCTGCTTTTCCCTCCTACCATCCTAGTAGACGTGGCATAGAGAGGAGCGCTGCCTGTGCTGCTGCTGGTACAGTAAACTAATCTCCCCAGCGCTGATTTCCCTCCCTCCCCCCTCACCCCCGGCCGGAGCCTGTCTGTGCGGTCGGCCGGCCGCCTGTCTGTGCGGGCGCCCCCCTGCCGCCTGTCTGTGCGAGCGCCCCCCTGCCGCCTGTCTGTGCGGGCGCCCCCCTGCCGCCTGTCTGTGCGGGCGCCACCCGCCGCCTGTCTGTGCGGGCGCCCCCCGCCGCCTGTCTGTGCGGGCGCCCTCCTGCCGCCTGTCTGTGCGGGCGCCCCCCTGCCGCCTGTCTGTGCGGGCGCCCCCCTGCTGCCTGTCTGTGCGGGCGCCCCCCCGCCGCCTGTCTGTGCGGGCGCCCCCCGCCGCCTGTCTGTGCGGGCGCCCCCCGCCGCCTGTCTGTGCGGGCGGCCCGCCGCCTCATTGTGCGGGCGGCCGGCCGCCTCTCTGTGCGGGCGGCTGGCCGCCTCTCTGTGCGGGCGGCCCGCCGCCTGTCTGTGAAGGCGGCCGGCCGCCTGTCTGTGAAGGCGACCGGCCGCCTCACTGTGCGGGCGACCGGCCGCCTCACTGTGGCTGCCTGCGTGTCCGTGCTGGAGGCCCGCCGGCTGCCTGCGTGTCCGTGCTGGAGGCCCGCCGGCTGCCTGCGTGTCCGTGCTGGAGGCCCGCCGGCTGCCTGCGTGTTTGTGCTGAATGGGTGTGGATGGGGAGTGGATATGGGCGTGACTGTGAAATGGGTGTGGTTAGGGGGCGTGGCCTAAAAATTTGCCGCGGCGCGCTACGCGCGCCGCAAACTTTGTCCCTCTTTTCCTTCTTTAAAAGTTGGGAGGTATGAGACTAGTGATGGGTGAACCCGAACTGCAAAGTTTGGGTCCTTACCGAACACATAGTGTTCGTGCACATGGTCCCAAACACGAGTTTTCCTTGGAAGCTCGTGTTACAGTTCAGGTCCAGGGGCTGTAAAAAAGCACATTAGTAAAAAACATTATGGTTCTACTTACAGGTCCCCTGACGCGTCCTGCAGACCCACTATCTCCCGCCCGCTTCTGCTTCTGGGTCTAATCATTAACTTCTTGTGGTATTCACTGCACTGCTCGTCACTCCGCAGTTTTTGGCTTTTTTCGGCCATGTTCGCGGTGACATCAGGGTTCACCCAAGTCCATGACTGTCACTGAACTTTGACTGTCACTGTGCAAGTCTCGTATTGGTATCACCCAGCCTGGTGCACACTCTCCTTCTGCAAAGCCTGAAAACACAGCTACAGCTATATCTACAGCTACCTCTCTGGCCAGGTTACTACTAGTGTTGAGCCACCCCCCTAGTGCTCGAGTTCGGTTCAATTCGTCGAATGGCGGGTTAGTTCGGCGAACGATCGACGAACACCTTTGAACCCCATTGAAAACAATGGCAGGCAAACACAAACACATACAAACACATTATACATATACACATACATTTAATAAACATTGCCATTATACTTACAGGTCCCCGCGACGCGTCCTGTACTCATCTCCCGCCGCTTTTCCTTCCAATCATCGCCGAGCTCTCCCGGTAACCAGCACTGATGATAGGACCTTCCGTGACATTGTCATAGCATGTGACCAGTCATGTGTGTATTATCTCATTGGCTAAAGACTGGTCACATGGCTAGACGTCATGCTAGGTCCTGTCAGTGCATCTCTCCATGTACCGGTGAGATGCTTGGGCACATGCTTGGCTCCCTGTTCCTGCATGTTGGCGCTGTTTACAGAGTCAGCCCACATGCAAGGACTGGATGCCACAGCCGGTGAATAGTGGCACCGGGAATCAGGTGATCGGAGATCACCGTTGCTATAGTAACCCGCCTGTCAGATTACTATTTCAACGGTGGCAGCGGTGACATCACCGCTTACAACCCGCAGCCTCTGCTCACTCACTGAGTGATTAGACTGCACGGGAGCAGCAGCGTCTTCCTCCCATGCAGTGCTGTCAGATGTAGCAGAGCTGCATGGGTTGAAGGAGAAAGAAGACAGAAGACCAGGATCGTGGAGGGGTGAGAGGGAGTAATAAACATGTAGTCTCTAAGTGTGTCTGTGTATTTATTTCTATTAAAGTATTTTTTCTCTGTGTGGTGTCTTTTTTTTAACCCTTTACTGGAGATTCTTAATGGCCGGGTCAAACTTGCCTGACATTAACAATCTCTGGCTTAATACTAGCTAGTAAAACAAAGCTAGTATTAACCCCTTATTACCCAGCGAACCACCCGTCACCAGGGCAGCTGGAAGAGTTGGATACAGCGCTAGATGAAAGCGCTTCTATGAAAGCGCCATTTTCTGGGGCAGCTGCAGACTGCAATTCACACCAGAGGGGCCCAGAAAGCTCAGGCCAACCTGTGCTGCGGATTCCAATCCCCAGCTGCCTAGTTGTACCTGGCAGGACACAAAATGGGGCGAAGCCCATGTCGTTTTTTTTAATTATTTCATGAAATTCATGAAATAATTAAAAAAAGGGCTTCCCTATCTTTTTAGTTCCCAGCCGGGTACAAATAGGCAGCTGGGGGTTGGGGGCAGCCGTACCTGCCTGCTGTACCTGGCTAGCATACAAAAATATGGCAACGCCCACGTCATTTATTTGGTGGGCAAAAAACTCCTGCATACAGTCCTGGATGGAGTATGGTGAGCCTTGTAGTTCTGCAGCTGCTGTCTGCTCTTCTGCATACATTAGTGAATGGAGCATGCTGAGCCTTGTAGTTCTGCAGCTGCTGTCTGCTCTCCTGTATACACTAGTGAATGGAGCATGCTGAGCCTTGTAGTTCTGCTCCCCCTGTCTCTCCCTCCAGCATACAGTCCTGGATGCAGCATGCTGAGACTTGTAGTTCTGCAGCTGCTGTCTGCTCTCCTGCATACACTAGTGGATGAACTATGCTGAGCCTTGCAGTTCTGCTCCCCCTGCCTCTCCCTCCAGCATACAGTCCTGGATGGAGTATGCTGAGCCTGGTAGTTCTGCAGCTGCTGTCTGCTCTCCTCCATACAGATAGCAGACAGCTGCTGCAGAACTACAAGGCTCAGCATACTCCATCCAGGACTGTATGCAGGAATTTTTGCCCCCCCCCAAAAAAAATTACGTGGGCTTCGCCATGTTTTTGTATGCTAGCCAGGTACAGCAGGCAGCTACGGGCTGCCCCCAACCCCCAGGTGCCTATTTGTACCCAGCTGGGAACCAAAAATATAGGGAAGCCCTTTTTTTTAATTATTTCATGAATTTCATGAAATAATTAAAGAAAAAAAAGACCCAATTTTTGTGTCCAGCCAGGTACAGCTAGGCAGCTGGGGATTGGAATCAGCAGGGCAGGGTGCCCAAGCTTTCTGGGCACCCCTGCTGCGAATTGCAGTTCGCAGCCGTCCCAGAAAATGGCGCTTTCATAGAAGCGCCGTCTTCTGGCGCTGTATCCAACTCTTCCAGCTGTCCTGGTGACGGATGGCTCGCTGGGTAATAATGGGGTTAGGGCTAGCTGTATATTATCAACTGGTTTATATAGCAAGATACCAACTCACACTACCAAAAGACAAATTTAAATAGCAAGATGTGTGGACATTGTGCAACTGCACACTAAACATAAAATATAACTTTTAATGGTGCTCATTTTAAACGAGTAAACCTCATAAAAACGTGAGTATAAAATGAGAATACCCAAAGCAGTGGTCACCAAGCTCAAATGGACCCTGGTTTGGGTGCAGCGCACAAAGCACTATCTAGACTGGGTCACTATTATGTCACCTCAGTACTATATTAGAGGTCAGATGTAAAGGGAACTGCCCTCCACTCGGTACCTCCAATATTATCTAATGTGTAGATAACTGGTGTAAACGACCGCCATTAAACATATACCATTTCTTTAAATAATATGGTTATAATAGTTGGAACGGTCTCACCAAGGACCGCGGCGCATGTGAATTGAGAGAGGCTACTGACACAGAGTGTCCGGAATGGACATTTTATTCTTGTGAAGATGGCCACAATGATGATGATGATAAGGATGGCTATTTAAGCTGGCATATTTCCATGAGCACGGGCTCCCCTGATGATTTTGCGTAGGGAGAGACCGGAGGCCTGCTGCTAACTTTTTTTTCAGAGATAAACATGAAGAAGGTTTATCAGTGAATATCCTATCCATGAGAATTTTGAAGCCCGCAAGTCCTTGGTGAGACCGTTCCATCTATTATAACCATATTATTTAAAGAAATGGTATATGTTTAATGGCTGTCGTTTACACCAGTTATCTACACATTAGATAATATTGGAGGTACAGAGTGGAGGGCGGTTCCCTGTACATGTGACCTCTAATATAGTACTGAGGTGACATAATAGTGACCCAGTCTAGATAGTGCTTTGTGCGCTGTACCCAAACCAGGGTCCATTTGAGCTTGGTGACCACTGCTTTGGGTATTCTCATTTTATACTCACATTTTTATGAGGGTTAAGCCTGCTTTACACGGTACGACCGATTGTGCGATTTCACAATCGATCGTACCCGCCCCCGTCCTTTTTGCGTCACGGGCAAATCGCTGCCCGTGTCGCACAAAGTTACTAAACCCCGTCACACATACTTACCTCTCGTGCGACCTCGCTGTGGGCGGCGAACGTCCACTTCCTGGAGTGGGAGGGACGTTCGGCGTCACAGCGACGTCACACGGGCGCCGGCCAATAGAAGCGGAGGGGCGGAGATGAGCGGGACGTAAACATCCCGCCCACCTCCTTCCTTCCACATAGAGACGGCGGCGGCCGCGGGAGGCAGGTGAGCTGCTCATCGTTCCCGTTGTGTCACACGGAGCGACGTGTGCTACCACGGAAACGATGGTCAACTAAAGTCAACGATATTATGGAACCTAACGAGCAGTACCCGACTCACGATTTGTGAGCGATACTGCGTCGCTAGGAGGTGTCACACAGGCCGGCATCGCCAGCGATGCCGGATGTGCGTCACAAAAACCGTGACCCCGACGATCTATCGCACGATAGATTGCCTGGTGTAAAGCAGGCTTTACTCATTTTAATTGAGCACCACTAAAAGTTATATTTTATGTTTAGTGTGCGGTTGCACAATGTCCACACATCTTTCTATTTAAATATTATCAACTGGCCCTAAGCCTGAAATTCATGGTGTCACGCCAATATTAGACATGGCCACCATGAATTTCTAGTACAGATAAAAAAAAAAACACAACACACAGAAAAATATTTTTATTAGAAATAAAACACAACACAATTAGTGACTCCATCTTTATTGAAACAAAGAACCCCCCCCCCCCCTCTGCAGTAATCCTGGGTCAAGGGTCCTGCGCCGTCCAATCCGGATCCAATATCATCTGATCGGTTTGCTGGAATGCAAAGCGATCAGATGATGTGTCAGGTTCAAGGGCCTGAATCACATGACACAGCAGCTGATTGTATAAACGGCTTTTATACAATCATCTGATGCATCACTGCAAAAAAAAAAGAAAAAAACTACATACTTCTGTGCAGACTTTTGTCCGACAGCAGCAGCTGATAGTTTAGCCGGACGGACGGTAAAAAGCAGGCCTCACCGCTCGACTTATAGTGTCAGCTGATTCCGTCAGGTGACCGCATCAGCTGATCATCGCCAGGTCTGAAAGAGAGAAAAGAGAGAGAAAAGAAAGAGAAAAGAGAGAGAAAAGAGAGAAAAAGAGAGAGAGATAAAGAAAGAAAGAGAGAGAGAAAAAAAAGAGAGAAAAAGAGAGAAAGAGAGAGGAAGAGAAAGAGAGAGAGAAAAAGAGAGAAAAAGAGAAAAAGAGAGAGAAATCAGCCTCATTCCGTTAACTGCTCTGATTTTAGAGGTTGTGTCCCGCGGCTCACAGCTGATGTCCGACTCCTCCCCTCAGTGCATAATTAAATTATAATTATAAATAAATAATAATTATAATTTAAAATTATAAATAAATTAAATTCTTTACCGGGACTCGACCTCGTGAACTAAAGGGGGCTTTACACGGTACGACCGATTGTGCAATTTCACAATCGATCGTACCCGCCCCCGTCGTTTGTGCGTCACGGGCAAATCGCTGCCCATGGCGCACAAAGTCGGTAGCCCCTGTCACACATACTTACCTCACGTGCGACCTCACTGTGGGCGGCGAACGTCCACTTCCTGGAGTGGGAGGGACGTTCGGCGTCACAACGACATCACACGGCTGCCGGCCAATGGAAGCGGAGGGGCGGAGATGAGCGGGACGTAAACATCCCGCCCACCTCCTTCCTTCACATAGCCGGCGGCGGCCGCGTGACGCAGGTGAGCTGCTGTTCATCGTTCCCGTGGTGTCACACGGAGCAGCGTGTGCTACCACGGAAACGATGAACAACTAAATGAAACGATATTATGGAACCTAGCGAGCAGTACACGACTCACGATTTGTGAGCGATACTGCGTCGCTAGGAGGTGTCACACAGGCCGGCATCGCCAGCGATGCCGGATGTGCGTCACAAAAACCGTGACCCCGACGATCTATCGCACGATAGATTGTCTGGTGTAAAGCAGCCTTAATTCTCCTTAGGCGGCAGCTCTACCCATTGAGCCACTGCCTGTTATGAAAAGCATAGGAATATTTGGTAATCTTGACCTCTGTATTGCAGTAGAGAATCCAGAAGTAGATTATTCAGCTACAAGGAGGAGAGAGAGAGAGAAAGAGAGAAAAAGAAAGAGAAAAAGAAAGAGAAAAAGAGAGAGAAAAAGAAAGAGAGAGAGAGAGATATCACACGCAGGCACTACCTGAGTGAAGTCTCTGGTGACAGCGCGGCTCACTTCAGTTGCTGCGTGGAGCTGATACAGAGTTGTCGTGCTCTACGGCGCTCCCTGTCAGCTTCATGTAGCAGAGCTGAAAGCGTCGTGTGGATTACTTCGGACCTGGATTGTTGTTTGGGGATTAATAAAGATGTAAATGAGGGTTTTCTTGTCTTTTATTACAAATAAAGGATTTTAGGTTGTGTGTGTTTATTTACTTTCACTTAGACATTAATCATAGAAGGTATCTCAGGAAGACGCCTGTCATGATTAACCTAACCTTATTACCCCAACTGCCACAGCACCAGGGCAATTCGGATGAGCCAGGTAGAGTCCCGGGACTGTTGCATCTAATGGATGCGGCAATTCCGGGCGGCTGCTGGCTAATTTTGTTAGGGTGGTGGGTTCCCCATAACGTGGCGCTCTCCATCCTGGCAATACCAGCCTCCAGCCGTGTGGCTTTATCTTGGCTGGTACCAAAATTAGGGGGGACCACAGGTTTTTTTTTTAAATTTCTATTTATTTATTTTACTGCATGATATAGACCCGCCCACCGGTGGCTGTGATTGGTTGCAGTGAGACAGCTGTCACTCAGCGTGAGGGCGTGTCTGACTGCAACCAATCATGGGCGCCGGTGGGCGGGGAAAGCAGGGAATACCAGATTGAATAATGAGCGGCATCCATTTTCAAAAGAGGAAAAGCCGCCGGAGCTTTGTGACAGCCGTGCCAGAGATCGGTGAGTAGGAAAGAGAGAGGGATTGTGCTGGGGACGCAAGACGCATGCAAATACACAAAGTATGCACATAGCCTTACTGTGAAAAGCCACGCTTTTGGTGGTCAAACCGTTATCGAACGGTAACTCGAACAGCCGAACTTGAAGCAAATCATTTGAGTTCGTCGAACGACTCAAACACCGCCCAAAATCACTCGATTTTGAAATTGGCGAATGGTTCGATTCGAACATCGCTCATCTCTAGTTACTACTCCACTCTTCATAAAAATTAATAAGCTTAGTTGGGCAACTTCTGTCCTTAGGGGTACTTTGCACGCTGCGACATCGCAAGTCGATGCTGCGATGCCGAGTGCAATAGTCCCCGCCTCCGTCGCAGCTGCGATATCATGGTGATAGCTGGCGTAGCGAACATTATCGCTATGCCGGCTTCACATGCACTCACCTGTCCTGCGACAATGGTCGGGCCGGCGACCCGCCTCCTTATTAAGGGGGGCGGGTCATGCGGCGTCATAGCGACGTCACACGACAGGCAGCCAATAGCAGCGGAGGGGCAGAGATGAGCAGGATGTAAACATCCCGCCCACCTCCTTCCTTCCGCATTGCCGGCCGGGACACAGGTAGGAGATGTTCCTCGCTCCTGCGACTTCACACACAGCGATGTGTGCTGCCGCAGGAACGAGGAACAACATCGGACCGTCGCTGCAAGGTAATTATGGTTTTCGACGACGCTACACCGATGATACGATTACGACGCTTTTGCGCTCATTAATCGTATCATCTAAGCTTTACACACTACGATGTCGAGAGCGATGCCGGAAGTGCGTCACTTTCAATTTGACCCCACCGACATCGCACCTGCGATGTCGTAGTGTGCAAAGTGCCCCTTAGTAAGCCTCTTGTACTCCTATATATAACCGCTTCCAAGCCCCTATTACTGGTCTATCATAACCCCGGGAAGACATAAAGCTCCTTATGAAAATGGTTATCACATTTTCTCTCCTTCAGTTGTTTGGCCCAGTGCAAGTCATTAGAGAATCTCTAAAAAAATATGCACTGCAAAATCTGAACTGGGTTTCTTAAGAACGTTTGGATGCAGCACATCTGGGTTCAGGGTCTTGTTTACATTGATGTTATGTATCTTTATTGTTTGGATTATTATTGCTTCTTAAATCTCGAGATGTTGGTGGTCGGTGAAAGTCTTCATGTTGTGTTGTAATATTCTGCATTTAATACACAGAAAAACTGAACTGAATTCCTTAAGAATGCTTGGATGCAGCACATCTGGGCTCAAGGTCTTGTTCACATTGATATTATGTAATTTTATTGTTTAATATAATATAATTATTTGCTCTTAAACCAAGTTACTCTTATATCAAAGCAAATTTTGCCATAGGAAATAATTGAAACACAGACAATTCGTTCCTCAACCCAAAAATATTTGCTGTATTTATAGAAACTTATTACAGTAATACAAAATAATGTACTGTATTCATATAAAAGTATTACAGTACACTAATACAAAACACTGTACAGTGCAGTAAAATACATGTTAAACAAATTAAACTGCACTTTAGCTTACAATAAAATTGTTGGTGTGCGAGAAGTACAGGATAAGCAATGTGCTATATTTATTAGCAGAAAAAGTACAATATTATATCTACAAATACAAATTAATAGAGATGCTATATAGTATATACTGTACAGTGGTATACAATATACAGTACATATGTACAGAAAGTTACCTCCAGAGCGGGTCAGAGCGTGGTGAAAGGACAGAATCGGTAGTATGCACGGTGAATATTTGCTCTTCTTGCAAAGCATTGCACTTAAATCAAGTTACAAATTTGTAAAAAGCTTTGCTTGTTTTGCAAAATGCTCTTAAACCAAGTTACTCTTAAACCAAGGTTCCACTGTATCTCGAGATGTTGGTGTTGGGTGAAAGTCTTTATGTTGTGTTGTAACATTCTGCATTTAGTAAACATGTGAGCTCATCCCTTCGTGACTGCAGTTACTATTTCTGATTCTTGATAAGTTAAAATTAACTGGATCATAGTGGAAAGGTTAGTAGACACTGTGACTGGTGTAACTGGTCCTACCAGTAATATAAACATGGCCAACGTGCAGAAGAGCAGGAAGAGTACTATGAACATGTAGTTATAAAACACAGAGAACAAACTATTATTCATTATAAAAAGAACATACAGTACTGCTGTCATGTACGAGTGGAAAATGTGCAAACTGTGATTATAAATAATGGACTAATATATAGGGTAATGCAGCTAAGTACAAGGCATAGGCTGAAGAAAATGAGGTAAAAATAAATTCAGCACTCAGGACGGTGAATAAACAATTTTAATGGCAATTAAAAATAAAATATTTGACGTTTTGTTCCTTAATTGTGGCCCTTCATCAGAATAGGAGCTGATTGTCGGGTGATCTGAAGTATAAGTAATGTCAGCAAAGTGGTAAGGAAATAGCGCGGAAAATATGCAAAATAATGGATTAATATATAGGATAATGCACCTAAATACGTGGCATAGGCTGAAGCGAAGTCATAGAACGTGAGGCCATCTTACCACCATCATACATTGCTAACCATACTATAGATCAAATTATTGACACTGAGCAGATTACTAATATATGAGTAATAGATAGAGGTATATAAAGTTGTTGTTGTTGTTACAGTGTAGTTTAAAATGACTTGACCCATCCAGATAGTCTTCATTCTGGCATAGCTGTCACATTATATATCAGTGTGTATAGTTAGGGTTTGTTGTATGGTGGACGAGACTGGAAATAAGCTTCGAATATTGAAGGGAACCTGACGGCAGATCCAGGCTGCCCATGGTTCAGACACTGACTCAATAATTTCAGCAATATAAAAGCTGACCGCGGACCAATCTACACAGGAGTCATATTCAGAAAGATTGATTCCCTGTGGATTCTACCTGCCCACTGCCAATGACTTGTATCAGTTTATCATTTATGCAGCTCTGATCAACAGAAATGAATCAGCGATCAAACTGCTGATCCTTATAGTCCCCTGGGGGACTAGTAAAATAAAAAAAGTAATAAATAAAGTTTTAAAAAATTGAAAAAAAAATAAAAAAACCCTAAAAGTTCAAATCACCCCCCATTTATCCCATTGAAAAGTAAATGGTTAATAAAAGAAAAAATATACACATATTTGGTATCGCCGCGTTCAGAAATGCCCAATGTATCAAACTATAAAATCAATCAATGTGATCAGTAAACGGCGTAGTGGCAAAAATATTCCAAACGCCAAAATTATGTTTTTTGGATGTTGAAAATTTTGTGTAAAGTGCAAAAACAGGTGATCAAAATGTAGCATCTGCGTATAAATGATACCGTTAAAAACATAACTTGAGATGCAAAAAATAAGCTATCACTGAGCCCCATATTCTGAAAAATAAAACCGCTGCGGGTCGCCTAAAATAGCGCAAAAAGTGCGCCACTTTTTTGGGACAAACTTCTGAAATGTTTTAAACCCTTAAGGCCGCTTTACACACTGCGATATCGGTACCGATATCGCTAGTGTGGGTACCGGCCCCCATCTGTTGTGCGACACGGGCAAATCACTGCCCGTGGCGCACAACATCGCCAATAGCCGTCACACATACTTACCTGCCTAGCGACGTCGCTGTGACCGGCGATCCGCCTCCTTTCTAAGGGGGCGGTTCGTTCAGCGTCACAGCGACGTCACAGCAGTGTCACTGAACTGCCGCCCAATAGCAGCGGAGGGGCGGAGATGAGCGGGATGTAACATCCCGCCCACCTCCTTCCTTCTGCATAGCGGCCGGGAGGCAGGTAAGGAGAGCTTCCTCGTTCCTGCGGTGTCACATGGAGCGATGTGTGCTGCCGCAGGAACGAGGAACAACTTCGTTACTGCTGCAGTAACGATATTTGAGAATGGACCCCCATGTCACCGATGAGCGATTTTGCACGTTTTTGCGACAATGCAAAATCGCTCATAGGTGTCACACACAACGGCATCGCTAATGCGGCCGGATGTGCGTCACAAATTCCATGACCCCAACGACAACGCATTAGCGATGTAGTAGTGTGTAAAGCCCCCTTTAGGTAACAGTAAACCTATATATGTTTGGTATGTACGAACTCATACTGACCTGAGGCATCACACCGACACATCAGTTTTAGCATATAGTAAACACGGTGAACAAAACACCCCTCAAAGAATTGTGTAATTGCACTTTTTATTTTACATTTTTGCCGTTTTCCAGTACACTATATGGTAAAACTCATAATTTCAGTTAAAAGTACAACTCGTGCCACAAAAACAAGCCCTCATATGGCAATATTGATGGAAAAATAAAAATGTTACGGCTCTCGGAAGAAGGGGCGCAAAAAAACGAAAATGGAAAATCACCCGGGGGTGAAAGGGTTAAACTTCTAAACTCATAATGATTGTGATGATTAAGGCTGATTTCACACCTCCGGTTTCTGCTATGCGGCACAATCCGGCACTTTGCAGGAAAATCGCAACCGGTTTTTTTTGCTGCCGGTTGCGTTTTTTCTGCATAGACTTTAATTAGTGCCGCATTGTGCCGCAAGGCCTTGTGTTCAATCCGTTTTTTGCCGCATGCGGCAGATTTAGCCGATGCGGCGGCCGGATGGAACGTTGCCTGGCACGTTTTTTCGTGCGGCAAAAAAATACCGCATCGTGCCGCACTCGACCGATGCGGCGCATTTTTCAATGCATGCCTATGGCGGCCGGATGCGGCGCGATGCGGCAATAACCGCATCCGACCGCCGCATGCGGTTTTTGCCACTGCGCATGCTCAGTAGCACGCCGTAAGCGGCAAAAACCGGACTGGCCGCAAAGGAAAAACTTATGGAAAGGATGCGGTGTGTTCACCGCATCCGTTGCATAGCTTGCACAGCCGGATTGAGCCGCAGAGCTCAAGCCGGATGTGTGAAAGCAGCCTAATACTGCCATCTAAGGAGTTAAACTGTTCCAATAGGAGCTACTTCTAATCTCATCGCAATAGATACTCTCAGCTTTAGCACCGCTGTCATTCACACGGTATATGGAATGGAGTGAGCTCAGCTCCTGAGCCTGCCCCATACATGCACACGTCCACTGTACAAGTACACCTGATGTCACCAAAGGAATATGTGAAAGCACATTGCATAGCCTTCTAATCATTGTTGCACATATTAAAGGAGCAGAGTTATATAAGTAACTCCACCCTCAAATCATAATATCCAGTTAAACCACCTTAAGGTGCAATACAAATAATAAGCCTAAGCCTGGGATCACTGGAGCGTATGAAAAATTGGTCCCATTCCCATCCAGAAAAGTGGGACGATTTTTTTTCTCATGTGTCAGCGATGTGCAATCTGTTTTTTAACTCAGTAGCTATTAATATTTTACAGGACCATTTACAGTTTCCTAATTGACAGAACTATAATGTATCCATAAAAATCAGATGCCATATAATGGTTCATATGTTATCCGTTCCCCCCCCCCCCCCCCCACTGTACCAATTTTGGAGTAAAATCTCAGTATGCTGCAATTTTTCTTTCATGGCAAATACAGCTGAGAAAAAAAGTTTATCTGCCTCATTGAATCACATTGATCGGGTGCAATCACTGCTTTATCAGATTACACTCATCCAATTTATACACTTGTGTGAGAGAGCCCAATGAAATAAGTCACATGGTGATTGAGGAAATTTAGCGCATCCTTATAGAACTTCTTAAATTTATACACACGAGCAATCTGATCCTGGTGTTATGTGTCACTCCACCCCTTCACTTGTTAAGGCGTCCTTCACACATCCGTGTCTCCGGTACGTGTGACGTCCATTTGTACATGTACCGGAGACATGTGCACACATAGACCCATTAAAATCAAAGGGTTTGCACACACGTGCGTGTTTTGCCGTGGACCGTGTGTCCATGAGGAGCATATGTGTGTCCGTGTGCTCCACACGTTGACATATCCGTTTTTTCTCCGGCAACACAGGTGTCACGCGGACCACACGGATGTGATCCGTGTGACATCAGTGTGTCACATACCGGAGAAAAGACATGTGAGTGTGAAATAAAATTAATTTCTTTACTCACCTTCTCCGGCGCTGCTGTCTGTGTCGCTGCTGTCACTTGCTTCCGACCCCCGCTCATTATGGCCATCACATATGTAGCACCCATGGGGCAGGTGTTTTAACCTACTCGTTGCCAGTCCGGGGGTGCAGATCCTCTGTGTCATCAGTGGGTGGCCTGGCCTGGTTCCATTGCCCCGAAGCGTACAGAACGGGGGGTTGGAGGGTGGTAGGGAGGATGGAGGTGATAGTTGGTGGTGGAGGATGAGGGTGGCGGTGAGGAAAGTCTATTAGATGATCGTGACGCCACCTGTGGTATGCGGCCAGGGATGGGGGCCTCCGCTGCGGGTGCTGCACTCCGGGGTTGATGGTGAAGGTCATAGCCGGGATGGTGTCGCTCCCCACAGGTGGAGAGGGAGTACCCCAGGGAGGATGATGGAGGAGGACGGGGGTGGTGGTAGTCCCTGTTGGCGCCGCAGCGCTGAGCGACGGAGCCAGTAAAGGAGGGGCAGAGGCAGGGGCTGTGGTTTCAGGTCTTCTACTCACAAGTAGTTCAGGCGCTGCCCCAGAGTACCGATCTCTGCCACGATAGGCTCCAGCCGATCCCGGATAGTCAGCGGTCACCGCCGGTGCCAGTGAAAGTCTTTTAGTGAAGTGTCCCTCGGTTGTTATCCGGAACCCGGGCCGAGCCTCCTGCTCCAAGCCATGGGCCCACTAAGAGAGAGAAACACTAACTCCAGTTGTCAGTGCTAGATGTTATCCCAAGCTGTGCTCAGGAAGGTTCCGCTGTAAGTGTGATGGTTGCGCCTACTTCTACCCCATGTGATGGCCGTCCCCGATGGTTGTGCTAGCGACTGAGAAAGTCCCATGCTTCAGGATGGCTAACTATCCTGTGTGCCCTAGTCCAACCCCCTGTGAGCAAGCACCTTACTATTGTATGTGTGTGTCACGGTCGGGGAGGAGGGTGTCAGCACTGCGCTCACCCCTCTGCTCGGGTCCGGCTGCTGCTGCTGCTCAGTGGTGGCTCGAGTGGTGGGCCGGATCCCGGGGGTTCTCGAGCGGCGCTCCTCGCCCGTGAGTGAAAGGGGATTGGGTTGTTGGGATATTGTCTATTGTCCGTGACGCCACCCATGGTGATTTGTTAGCACCACCGCTGCTCGGTGTGGGGATCCCGGGAGTGATGGTGTGAAGCAGCAAGTTGTTGTGTTGCCCCTCCGTGGGTAGGGGTTGGTGATCCCGGGGCCCAGTGATGAGGTGGGAGATGCAGGGCTTGGTGGGCGCAGGGACGCGGGGGCAGCACTGTGCCTTGCGGCACTGTGGTACTCACTCAGCCTGAGACGTTGACACAGTTCTCGGTAAAACACACGGCTGGAAAGACGGTTCCCACGGACGGCTGCACTTGCTTTCCCCAGTAGGTGACGGTGATGTCCCTTTTCCTGCACCTAATGTTGTTGATGGTCTCGATGGGTTCCAACCGGTAACCCGCTCCCCGGCTTCAAGCTGGACCGGAGGAGCTCTACTCTTTGCCCGTAGGCGCTGGCCCTTAGAAACTGGTACCCTGGCAGTGGCGGTGTCTCTACTGTAATGGTTGGGCTGTTGCCTTCAATCGGGACTTGGTTGTTGGGGGATCGACGTCCCCTTCACTGACGGATTTGGCAAATTATGGCGACTAATAGCCTTGCCGAGGTCCGAGAGGCCCCTGCCCTGGTGCTGACTGTCCTTTGTACACTGCTCCAGACCGCCGGGCCACCACCCGTCCGCGGTCCTTCCAGGAACTTCCAAACGGTCACCCCTCCGGACAATCACCACCGTTGCTGACCTTGCTGACTCTGTCCTGCACACAGCTGGACCAACTTCAGGCTTTTCTACTCTCATTTTTACTCCT